>NC_086322.1:220583192-220886828 GCF_036172605.1 Pelobates fuscus
GGATTTGGGAGTAGCGACTTTGTAAATCCTTTAATGTTACATGCAATAAAAAAAAAAAAAAACAGGAGAGCAGGGGAGATAAGAGTAATATAGTGTAGTATTTAACACAACCAAAAGTGAAGGAAAAAAAGAAATGCATTTACAGGAGATGGAGCTAAAGAGCTCCTCTGGATAGCGCCTGGGTGGCATGATGCCCACATGAAGATATTCTGGTGTGTCTCTTGATCTCAAAGTATGATCCAGGGATATGGAAGGGAACACGGAGATGGACAGTCTATATAGTGAAGTAATTTTAAGTGCTGTTAAACTAAGTAAAATAGTTCCCTCACATTTTTTGGAGACTTATATGTGGCTCCTTTGAACAGCATGGAGTTGTATAATCCCCACTCTGAGGATATGTGGTGTTGTGGTGTACTCTTCGTAGTATACATAGAAACAGAAAAAAAAACTGCAATATAGTACACACTATGTGTTATGATGAATACAATAGATGAAAATGCACTTACTACTTAAAGAGCAAAGTAAAGATTTGCTCATTGCATAAGGTTTCGGTGGTACACTCCCCACCTTAAAGAACAAATGATGCAATGATTGTTGGGGACAGTTCCCTGGTTGCCGCAAAAAGCAGGACATCAGAGAATTAAGGCGAGTCGGTGGGACAGGACCCGAAAATCGGACAGTCTCACCGAAATCAGGATGCTTGGGAGGCATGCAAATAGAATGGCACATATAGGATTAATATGTGCATAAGGCTGTAAATATCTATGGAATCCTGTGTAGTGGAGTTTGTGAAGCAGAATCCTCAGTTACAACTACATTGAAAGCCATTTGGTGGACCCCTTGGAGTCGCTACCAAAAATACTCTGGTGTTTGGCGGCCTTTGTGCATGTTTTGGCATTATTCTATTATTGAATTGTCCTGTATCCTCAAGTCTACTTTTATAAATGTGATTAATCTGTGCTGACAATTGTAATATGTTCATATTTTACATAATTTATTGTATCAGAGCAGAGATAGGATAACTCTCTAAGCAATTTCCTGCATATTGAATAATATATAATTACATGTATTAAACCTGTCAAGCTAGGGGTATGCCACTCACATTTCTTTGCAAAATGCTGGTTATTTCTCCTTTTAATTTTGACTGCTCTTTTAATATTTCATAGGAGTCCAATATATCAGGAGGTTGAGTTTCCAGAGAGATCTTAAAATGTCACCAGCTGTCACTGATCCAGTGTTCTTTTTGACCTCCGGTAAAAGAGAGCCAATAACAAGAAATGACATTGGGCTTCATGAGAAGTCTGGGTGCCGTTATTTTCACAGGCACTGGGCAAAAGCCAGGTCCTTGACTTTGCAACAGAGCAACAGTGATACTAAAGTGAATTTCAATGAATTCATCATAAGCGATGGCTTTGTAACCTTAACTTCATAAGTTGAGTACATGCAGTTCTTTCAAAAGAGACACGATTCACTTGACAAAGCTATGTCATGAGGAGCAGATCCTGAAGAGACTTTGCACTTGTTTCATGGGTCTTGACTCCTCGTCTCATTGATTAAAACATCTAATTGTACTAGAGGTTCATATCCGTCCAACAAAGCAGTGAGTGCTGGATCAATATGTTCAACAAAGGAAGCAGAAAGTATTTAGTTTAGATAGTTTTTTTCTCTACACTAAGGATTTAGATGAAGATAAAATCATGCTGAAGGTCATATTACAGAAATGCAGTAAACTCTGGAGGTTTCACTCAGATATTCTTTTACCAATATTAGGGAAATCACAGTTTTGACAAAAAGGAATTGGATACATTAATAATGTAGCAAAATCAGCTACCCAAAGGACTTCAAAAGCTTTTTTTTACTGAATAACCAATACACCCCCCCCCCCCACACACACACACACAAGCACATACACACACATTAGAGAAAATTTATTTATACTTACCGTAATTTTCTTTTCCTGGCTATTATTCATGGCAGCATTTAACATATGGGTTTAGCTCCTCCCTCTAACCCTCAGGACAGGAAACACAATCAATCAAACAATTAAGCCTACCTTCCCCTACTATATTAGGTACCCCAGTATCCTCCACACCTCAGTCCAGTAACAAGACAAATAAACCAAGAGAGGGCGGGAGACTAAATGCTGCCATGAATAATAGCCAGGAAAAGAAAATTACGGTAAGTATAAATAAATTTTCTCTATTCCTGGCTAATCATGGCAGCATTTAACATATGGGATTCCCAAAGCAATAACCACTCAGGGAGGGTAAGTCATGCTACAAAAATTGTTTAATATCCACTTAAGGCTTATAAGAGTTCAAGACCGAAAGGCCAAACTCTGAATCAGAATGAGAAGAGACATCCACTCTGTAGTGACGTACAAAGGTCCTCAAAGACGACCAATTGGCAGCTTTACAAATGCTCTCTGCAGAAACCCCTGACTCTGCAGCCCATGAAGTAGCAATGGACCTTGTGGAATGAGCTTTGATGTCCTTGGGAACCGGAACCTGTTTTGACCTGTAAGCTCTAGAAATAGCCTGAACGGTCCAGGAACGAAGGGTAGCGACAGAGGCTGCTTCACCTTTACGAGAACCCCAAGGAATCACAAACAATTGGGGAGACTTTCTCCAATTAGCTGAACGTCCAATATATGTGGAAAGACACCTCCTCAGGTCTAGTGTATGGCATCTTACTTCTTCAGGAGATGATGGATCCTGAAAATACCCCGGCAGGACAATCTCTTGATTCAGGTGGAAGGAAGTAACAACCTTAGGAAGGAACTCAGGTCTAGGGCGTAACACAACTCTATCATCGAAGAAGGTAGTGAACGGTTGCTCAGAAGACAGTGCTCTGATATCTGACATTCTCCTAGCAGATACCAAGGCCAGTAACAACAGGGTCTTTAGAGAAAGAACCTGCATAGGGACCTCATCGATAGGTTCGAAGGGATGTTCCGTCAAGGCCTGCAGAACCAGAGGCAGATTCCAAGGAGCCGAGAATCCCTTGATAGGAGGTCTAATCCTAATGACAGCTTTGAAGAAACGAATCACAATAGGATTTAATGCCCAACGAACACCAGAAAGAGCTGAAAGAGCCGAGCAGTGCACTTTAAGCGTGTTAAGTTGAAGGCCTCTCTCCAGGCCTGCTTGAAGGAAACCCAGAACCTGAGACACGGAAGGGGAACTTAAATCTTGAACCGTGGAATTACACCATCGTGCAAAGGCCTCCCATACCTTATGGTAAGTAGAAGAAGTAGAAGGATTCCTGGAACGTAACAGGGTTGAGATAACCTGGTCCGAAAGGCCATGTTCAACTAGAGACTTCCTCTCAATAGCCATGCATGGAGCCTGAATTTGTGAGGCTCCGGATGAAACACTGGACCCTGAATCAGCAGGTCTTCTGATATTGGAAGTTCCCAAGGCAGGTCCATCGATAGTCTCTGCAACAGGGGAAACCAAGGACGACGAGGCCAGAAGGGAAGAACAGCCATCACCTTGCAATGTTCTTTGGAGATCTTTCTCAGAACAGCGTGTATGAGCGGAATCGGAGGGAAGACATAAGCCAGATTGAACACCCAACTGATGGATAGAGCATCCTGAGCAACTGCCATTGGATGGTATCTCCTTGACACAAAGCATGGAACCTGCGCATTCCGATAGGTTGCCATGAGGTCTACTTGGGGAAGACCCCACTTCTGGACCAACTGGGCGAAGATCCTCTTGGAAAGTTGCCATTCTGAAGCTTCTATCAGGTGTCTGCTGAGGAAATCCGCTAATACATTCTCCTTCCCTGGAAGATAGGTGGCACACAGGCCTTCCACATGATTCTGAGCCCAGGTCATAATGGGAACGATCTCTCTCATCAGGGCTACACTCCTTGTTCCGCCTTGATGGTTTATGTAGGCAGCAGCTGCTTTGTTGTCCACTCTCAACTTGACCCAGCAATGCCTGATGACCTGTTGAAAATGAAGAAGAGCCAGGAAAGTAGCTCTTAGTTCTCTGATGTTGGAAGGCAAGCATTGAGTTTTCGGTGGCCATTTTTCTTGAAAAAATCGATTGCCTAAATGTGCCCCCCAACCTGTCAGACTGGCATCCGTCGTAATGACCACCCAGTCTATTTCTCGTAAGGGGAATCCTCGGGAGATATGTTCCCACGACATCCACCAAAGGAGCTTCTGTTTCAGAGCCGAAGGAATGTGAATCAGTGACTCCCAATCCCTCGAGCTGGTCCTGAAATTTTTCAGAAAAAATTGTTGAAGAGGGCGAAGGTTCCACTGCGCCCACCTGACAAGCTCTATCGTGGAGGAGAGAGTCCCCAGGAGCCTCATAAACTCTCTTGCCGAGGCCGAAGTCTTCAGTCTGAAGTCTCTTATCCGATCTTGAAGTACGATCTTTCTGTCGTGTGCGAGAGATACAATCGCCGTGTCTGTATTGAAATTCGCTCCCAGGAATATCAGTTCTCTTGAAGGATGCAAGTGACTCTTCTCGTAGTTGATGAGCCAACCGAAATGAGATAGAGTGTCGAGGACTAGTTGTCTGTGTTGAAATATTATTCCTAGGTCCGGGGCCACTACCAGGATGTCGTCCAGGTAGTGAAACACCGCTACACCTTCTTTTCTGAGCAAGGCAATGATGGTGACCAGAACCTTCGAGAAGGTCCTTGGGGCCGTGCTTATACCAAAAGGAAGGGCCTGAAATTGAAAGTGTTCTTTCCGGACACAAAACCTGAGAAACTTTTGATGGGCGATCGTGATAGGGACATGAAAATAGGCATCCCTGAGATCTACTGATATCATCCAATCTTGGTGATGAACAACAGGGATGATGGAGCGAATGGATTCCATGCGAAATCTTCTGACTCTGAGGTAAAGGTTGAGCTGGTGGAGGTCTAGAATAGGTCTCCATTTTCCTTCCGGTTTCTTGACCAAAAACAGGGGAGAATAATAACCCTGGAATCTTTCTCTTATGGGTACAGGTACGATGGCCTTTTCCATAAGAAGATTGTAGACATAGAGACTCAGAATCTCTCTTTTTTGGATGTTGGCAGGAAGCCTTGTGCGAACAAACCTTGGTGGAGGCGGATATTCTTCGAATTCCAGATGATAACCTCCGCTGATAATGGATCTGACCCAAGCATCTGGAATGATTTCCCAGGCCCTCTGAAAGAATGAAAGACGTGCTCCCACTCGAGGAACCTGGAGTAAGCCACCTTCAGAACTGCTTGTTGGGGCGAAAGGAAGAAGTCTGCGTCTTGCCCCTAGAGGATTTTACATTCTGGCCGCTCTTCCAATTGGAATGCCTAGAGAATTCTCTGCCTGGTCTGTAGGTCTTACTTTCTCTAAAGTAGCCTTGATCCCTAAAAGGTCTGCGGTCCAAATGAGGTCTCTTAGGACGTCTATCTTGAGGCAGCATGACCTGTTTAACCTCCGCTGCTTTCTTAATAGCTTCATCCAGCGGTTTCCCAAAAAGCACTTCTCCCATAAAGGGAAGTGAGCATAAATTATTCTTAGAGGAAAGGTCTGCCCCCCAGGACCTTAGCCAAAGCGCCCGTCTAGCGGTGACTGAATGGGCCATAACCTTCGAAAGAATTCTAATAAGGTCAGTGGAGGATTCCAAAAGCCAGTCACTGGCGAGTTTGATATCCCTTAAGGATTCTGCCATCTGACGTCTACTAACACCTTTATCGATGTCATCCTCCAAGTCAAGCAACCAGGAACGCATGGCTCTAGACAAAGCAGAGATGGATACGGCCGGGTGGCAACCTAAACCCGCTGTCATGAAGGCTTTAGATAAATCAGCATCTATCCTTTTATCCATGGGCTCCTTAAGGGAAGCATTGCTATCAATCGGAAGCGTAGATCTTTTAGCAACCTTAATGATAGGAGCATCCACTTTAGGGACCGTAGTCCACAATCTGGAATCCTCCTCTTTGATCGGGTATAACTTTGAAAGCCTTCCCTGACTAGTAATCCTTTTACTAGGAATTTGCCACTCGTTCCTCATCAGGTCTTTAATCGAGCTGTGAACTGGGAAGGAAGGTCTTTTCTTATGCAAATCTCCAAAATGTCTGTCAGAAGCCGAACATTCTTTGGCCTCTTCCGGCAAATCTAATGTACGTCTAACAGCCATAATCAAATGCTCCATAGCTTTGGAGTCCAAGGAGCAAGGTTGTTCCATATATTCCTCTTCGCTGGAAGAGATTGGCTCTAAATCCTGGTACGCTGAAGGTTGTCTGTATTCGTCTTCAGACTGATCTGAATCCATGCCGAAGGTCTCACCTCTTGATCTCTTATTCTTGTGAGATTCAGCAATTCCCTCTACCACTGCTTGCTTAATCCAATACGCAATATCCTTTGCTGAGGAGGTAGAGGCTTGCGGTGACTTCTGGCGATCAGATTCACCTGCGACCATGGCTAAGCATCTTCTGCAGAGCCTGCAGTTATCCATAGGCCTTGCTCCACATCCCGGGCAGGCTGCCGGTTTTTCCCTTCTCCTCGATGGGGATCTGGGACAGGACCGGTCACGAGGGCTGTAAGAAACAGAAGTCATAAGACTGTACCCTCTATGCACTCTTTTTGTAACGTGAAGAAAACATAAAAAACATTGCTCACCTATGACCTATAGCAGATCTCGTTGATTTTGCAGAAGGGGATGATGGATCCATACTGACTGTAGGGCTAAGAACATTAAAAAAAAGGTAATGTATTCCCAGCCCAATATTATGAAGATTTTAAAAGAAAAGTAATTCACTTACCTGCAGAGATTTGAGAACAGTCTACTAGAGCACTGTATCTGTAAAGGGAACTGAAAACGAGCGTTTTTAAGTCTGAAAACCGCCATTTCAAATTTCCCGCTCTGCACCTTTAAAGGATCGCACATGCGCACTTGGTCGCGAGATCGCGAAACCGCCATTTTGGACATGGGCAAATTTTTCTCTGAGTCTGGTCGGACGCATTGCGCATGCGCGAGCGTCTTACCGTTATGCTGATCGTCTGATCGAGGTCTGAAGCACACACAGGACGCCAGAGGATTCCCACAGCCTGTGGAACTAACCACCCAGGCTCCCAGGGGTTCCCAACTCCATGGAGATTGGGCTACATGTGCCTGGGCTTCCTGAGGAGGGAGGCTGACCTCCACAGGGACAAGACCATATCAAACATGGTCAGGTGAGCAAAAAAAAAAATATTTCAGATAAACTGAGAGAAAAAGAAAAAAAAAATATATATATAAACTGTCCTAGGGCTAGGAGGACAGGAAAAGACTGAGGTGTGGAGGATACTGGGGTACCTAATATAGTAGGGGAAGGTAGGCTTAATTGTTTGATTGATTGTGTTTCCTGTCCTGAGGGTTAGAGGGAGGAGCTAAACCCATATGTTAAATGCTGCCATGATTAGCCAGGAAATATATATACTTATATACATACCTAAATATATTTGGTTTGTGGTGCTCAACTCAATTTTGTCAACTAACAATTTTAGTCAGATTTTAGTCAACTAAAAGTTTTGAGATTTAGTCGACTAAAGAAAAATTCTAAAAAATTCAGATGCCTAAAATATGACTAAAACTAAAATGGCTTTTTAGTCAAATGACTATGACTAAAATTAATTCAAATTTGTCGCCAAAATCAACAATGGTTCCACCTGCTCATCCGCAAACACTAATTTTTTGCGGATGAGCCATGTTCTAAAAATGTCTGCCTCCATAGAGCAAGGGTAAATGAAGAGCTGCATGGAAATGTTAACTTATACACAAGCATCACAAAATAACGCACACGGAGGATATAATACATGAATGCTTTTATTTTAAATAATAATTACAAACACCCACAGTTTTCCTAGTGGAATAAGATAAGGCATACAAGAAGAACCGTCTTCTTCTTGATGTGTGTGTACATGTGAGTAAAAATAGAAAATGTAAAGTAAAGGGAATCAATAGGGCAAAATGCATTTTAACATTGCACATTTGCACAAACAAATTCGCAGACCCCTTCCTCACTTAGAACTATGAGGTGCCTTGCTTTTTAGCCTATGGGGATTACAATTGTGCCACTAACTGCAGAGTGCTCAAATATGAAATGGACAAATGCTATACAGGCAGCTTGGAATAAAGACTTCTGGTTGTCTTAGTGACAACACTGTAGGGATGTCTAATAGCTGCAGTGACACAGAGCTGAGTGTGTGTGCAGGGTACTTTCTGCCCAATACATTGTTGTCGTGGAAATATTATATTTGTATAGTATATGTTATAGTGCTTAGGGCTACTTGACAAATTAATCAAAGGATCTTCTTTAAGGACTGTTGACGTGTGACATGTCATGATTCCCTTTTACTCCAGAAGTTTGGTCCTTAAGGGGTTAAAAGAGAAAATAGCCATGATATGTCAGAGTCAAGATCTGTATGCAGGATAATGTCTCTTTTAAGTCAAATTTTTAAAGGGAACCATATTTTTATTTGTACAAAGTTAAGTCTCATAAATCCCCATGTTCTTATTGATTTAGCATCTTTTGTTGTTGTAAAGGTTGAAATAAAGATAAACCGTGTCAGGGCTTTTTTTATATCTTGATATGTGTTGTTTTTTTTTTTTTAACCTATCGGTAGATGAATGCTGCCTCATACAAAAGAAATAGAACAAATCTGCCATTTTATTTCTGACACATTAAATAAAACGGTATAGCTAATACTGTTTCTATAGCAACATTTCTGTCACTTTTCCAAGTCCTCCTTCTCATATGAGATCATTAACATGTTCCATCCAATCCGCTTACTTCTAAAACATGAAACAGCAGAACTCGATTGAGATTGTATTCACAGTAAAGGCTAATAACGGCATTCATTCAAAAGGCATCCTGGGAATTGCTTTAGGTTATATTAAAATAATTGATTCAATATTCAAAAGGATACTTTTATATTAAAATTGTTTATATTTTATATATATATATACATTATCATAAAGATATTTTAAATGTTATTTAAATGTTATTGCTAGTCACGTGATCCTTGACTCCATGTTACACTATCTCAGCTATAATTTTCTTTTGAAAATGTTACATTGGTAATAGTCAAATCTGGCAAAACTAAAAAGGGTTTTATGAAACTCGGTGTCTCGCTAATGAGTCTCTCTCTTAATCTGTCTAGATTAGATGATGTAATATTTGTCCAATCTGGCAGAGCAGAAAGAGTTAAATAAAGCAACCATACGAAAAAATCAGTATCTCATTATTTGGCCTTGGTATGGATGCTTAGCAAGTAAGTTGTCTATAACTCAGTATCTTGCTATTTAGCCCTGAGCGATGATATCATTAGACTGAATATTTATCAGGGGTTCCAGTGAAAATACATTGTCAATATCGTACTGCCCCCCAAGAAATACATTTTTATCTAGGTGCCACTTAATCCCCCCTTAGAATTACTTATGGGGTGACCATAACAGGGCTCAGGTTTTCACAATTCTCTTTGAATGTTCCCTTAATGTTTTGGCAGTATAGCATCATTCAACACTCCAGGTAATTTAGTACAAGAATTTTTTTTTTTTTTTAAATAACATTTTTTTTAAATGATATCATGCAAAAGCAAAAATTAAACAGATACAGAGAATACAACAGAGCCCTAACAATGGAGCAGAGAGTACTATAAATTATAATAAACAGGGAGATACACCGTAAATGTCCCGTGATATCCTGTGTACATCACATGACTGTGCAGAGCAACATAGGAATAAATTGTGTTTTATACATCCTCATACTTCTATAGTGTTCACAGGGATGATTAAAAAAGAAAGTGCAACCTTCTGAAAAGTGCCTCTTACACTTGCAAATGAGCTCAGTAACCGTGTTTTTTTCATTATGGAGTATGGACTGCAAGGCATTGGTTTCACTATATCATTCCCCAGAAGTAATATTCTGCAGTATTTTTCTATCATTAAATCTGGGACAGCATTTCTTCAGAATGCCGTGCTGTGAATGGAATTGTAATCAGGAAGCCAGTTGTTCCATAGATAGAACATGTTCTTTTGGACCACAGTGACGCATATACACAATCCAAAGAAAATGTTACATAAACTCCACAGTCTACATTTAGAAGATTGCCTGATCACTCAAAGATATAAGAATATTTTTCAAGAAAACTAGGTAAAGAATCATTTTTTTTCTACCCAACCACAAAACTAATACTGGGATTGAATTTAAATTTCAGTTAAGTAATTTGATGTTACATACTGCATAATTCTACAGTAAGCTTCAGTCCACTGTAACATTTATTATACTTTAAAGGGGCACTCTATGCACCATCACTACTACAGCTCAATGAAGTGGTTTTAGTGTGAAATGTATCTGTGTATTGTCACCCTGTTTTGTTTTTTTTGTAAAACCATTTCATTTTACAGTTTTACAAAAACCAAGCACTCGTAGTCCACCACCTCACAGTTAACCGAAGTTATGGATCCCAAAACAGCCAGAAAAATAATGATATGATGTTAAAAAGTAGTCAACGCAGCAGTGGTAGCTGGTGGTGAAATTTTAAGATGGTGGGGAGCCAGACTTCACACTCTCAATCCCTCTCTCTTGGAAAAAAAAAATAGTTTAAATGTATATATAAAAAATATTATGAAAAAGGGATCTTCACTAAACTGCAAGTGTTGGTTATTCTCCAAAGAATTGCAAAGTTTAGGGAAAAAATACCTAAACTCAAAACATAGCAGATGTTGAATAATAATTTAAATTCAGCTTTTTTGGTCTAAAATTTGTAAGGGGAGTACTGCAGTATATCATACCTCCCAAGTGTCCCTATTTACGAGGATCAGTCCCTATTTTGGGCCCAATTCCTCTCTCCGTCTTTTCTATGATCTCTGAGTGTATCTTTTCCAGACATCTGGGAGAACTCATTACACGGTATTTCTATCCTTTTTTATGAAAGTGTACTCACTGCAATTGGTTTTACACTGTCACATATAAGTGCGCTTTCCACCTTTTCTTTTTTTGTGTGTGTATTACTGTGGAAATAAGTGATTTTTTTCATGGTGGAATATAGCAGCACTGATTTACACGCGTATAGTGCCTTTTGACTGCACACCTGTTATTGTTATCATTTATGTCTGAGTATTAGTGATGTCCAAACGGTTCGCTGGCGAATAGTTCCTGGTGAACATAGTGTGTTCGCGTTCGCCACGGACAGCGAACATATGCGATGTTCGGTCCGCCCCCTATTTTTTTTTTTCATTTTACACAGCGTGGGAAAGTTCTTTGGAATTTTCCCACGCTGTGTAAAATGGCAAAGAGCACTGTGATTGGATGGATTTCAAGCCATCCAATCACAGTGCTCTGTGTCATTTTACACAGCGTGGGAAAGTTCTTTGGAATTTTCCCATGCTGTGTAAAATGACAAAGAGCACTCTGATTGGCTTAAACCAGCCAATCAGAGTGTTCTTAGCCTAATTGCAGGGCGTGGCAAGGCTTTATAAGCCTTCCCCCGCCCTGCAGAGCTCAGTCTGCGTGGAGCCCTCCATGGGTGAAGATGGATTTTTTTTTTTTTTTTAATTGCGTTGGTTATTATGGTTTTTTATTTGGCCTTTTTTGGGGCTGAAAAAATAAGATTTTAGAAGAAAGAAAACATTGAATGGTAAGTTTTTATCTAACTTTTTTTTACAGGTTTTTAGTTAAAGGTCCCCCCCACATTATTTTTAGGGTGAGGGGGGTAGGTAGGGGGGATAATTTTTTTGGGGGGGAGGGGGTGACTAGGGTCCCCCCATTTGTATTTAGGGCCCCCACCCACCGCTCAGGGGTGGGGGCCAGGGGGAGGACATTAGGCCACCCCCCTTCCCTTATTAGTATTTAGGGCCCCCACCCACTGCTCAGGGGTGGGGGCCGGGGGGGACAGTAGGTCCCCCCTTATTGTTATTTTTAGGGCCCCCACCAACCGCTCAGGGATGGGGGCCGGGGGTGGACAGTAGGTCCCCCCCTTATTGTTATTTTTAGGGCCCCCACCCACCGCTCAGGGGTGGGGGCTGGGGGGGACAATAGGTCCCCCCCTTATTGTTATTTTTAGGGCCCCCACCCACCGCTCAGGGGTGGGAGCCTGGGGGGACAGTAGGTCCCCCTTATTGTTTTTTTTAGGGCCCCCACCCGCCGCACAGGAGTGAGGGCCAGAGAGGGGGAGGACAGTAGGTCCCCCCCTCATTATCATTATGGCCCCCACTAGCCGCCCAGGGGTGGGGGCCGGAGAGGGGGAGGACAGTAGGTCCCCCCCTCATTATCTTTATGGCCCCCACCCGCCGCCCAGGGGTGGGGGCCGGGGGGGGAAGGAGAGTAGGTCCCCCCCCCCCCTTCAATCACTATTGTGGCCAGAAAGAGTCCCTGTGGGTTTTAAAATTCGCCTGCCTATTTAAGTTTATGGCGGTTCGCCCGGTTCGCCTGGTTCGCGAACATTTGCGGAAGTTCGCGTTCGCGGTTCGCAAACCAAAAAATTTTATGTTCGCGACATCACTACTGAGTATATAACAGAGCTCCACAGCAATAATACTCACACTAATATTTATTTAAACTACAATAAATGTGTTTAGAAATAAATGTCTGTGTAAATAAGATACATTGTTCTTATTCTAAATTAAATTTTAGTTGCAAACATTGTAATTAGTCACCTTAAATTTCTCAAACAACCTTGATTCTGGCTACGCCCTCACTCACACTCCTGAAAATGAAGAGTCACACTTTGACAGTATGAAATGTTGGGAGGTGTGGTATATGCATGTTAAATATTGTGAAGCACTTTTCATGTGCAGATGGTTAGTACATCTGCCCTATCTCACATATTTTACATCTTTCCTCAAAAACTCATCTGTTGTAAAATGCCCTCACACTGTTCTCTTTACATAATGCCTATAAACACATTTAAAATAAAACCAAATAATAAAACAGAAACAAATGAAAAATAAAACAATGTAAAACGCACAGTATATAATTTATATGTTAAGAGGACCACCTCCCATTTTTGGATTATGGCTATTTGGGCCACACAGGATTTCAGTTTATCTCTTGGGGCTCGAGTTTTACTCACTGGTGCTGGTAGATCAAACACAGCTTCTGTTCCTTCTCACAGTGCTGAGGAACTGCCCCTGTGCTGCCAGACAGACTCTGATAAATGGCAGTCATGACAACATACATTCTTAGTCTAGTACCCAGCAACAGCACAGTGCCAACCAGGATATGCAGTACACAACTACACACAGACTAAGCCCAACACTAGACCAGATTCCAAGCAATAAATAAAAAAAATTAAAACAAATATTGAATTAGTCCACCAGCCAGCAGGGCCATATCTTCATATGGCAGCATGTACTAAAAATGCAATTCATTCAAGACAGGAAGCACAGCAATAACAGACAGTCATATCAGACTACCAATGCTGTACTACCTAACACACATGACGGGGGACGGCCAGTCAGGGTCATACACCACTTCCTCTTCCTATCCTCGCTCAGCTACTAACCTGACAAATATTCTATTTATCTTACCTTGGGCAGCACCAAGATGGCTACTTCCAAGATGGCATCCTGCGTCTCTCTCCCATAGGAAGTGTAAACCAAAACCCTGGTTTTGAGCCTATGATGGCCCCCTGAATAGAAAAGCCAATATGATTCCTCCAGTCATTGGCAGTTGGCCTAGACACCCAAATGGCAACTCAATGGGAGCCCTTAAAATTCCTTCTTAAAAGATACTAGGCAGTCATAAATCAGAATTAAAGAGATGTATGCGTGGTGTATGTTAGCCTCATTTTTCAATGTACCCCCCTCCATTCCAGCTAAATAAACCTATAGTGTACTCTACTATTGCCGACCATTTTCCCATCAGGATGCTGCCGAAGTGTCCCTATGGATGAGCTGGGTAAATTTCTACTGCTACTGCAGTAAATAATATTCCAGTTTTTCAGGTTTAAGAAAAACATATCCTCTAAAATAAAGAATGTATAAGAAAGCAAAAGATCAATTTCAAGGCCTGCCACTATTCATAGCACATGGTAAATGTGACAAAACTACTAAATAATGGAAAAAACATCCAACCTATGAACATGGTAAATGTGACAAAACTACTAAATAATGGAAAAAACATCCAACCTATGAACTTCAACTAATGGGTGTAGGCCCTCAGTAACAACCTGTATAACTAGTACTAAAGTGACACGTTCAGTGCTGCAGTCACTACTAACTAGAGAGCATCAGAGTAACTTTCAAATTGAAAAATGCTTAAGTATGACTAGGAAGTATATTTTCCTGGCTAATCATGGCAGCATTTAACATATGGGTTTAGCTCCTCCCTCTAACCCTCAGGACAGGAAACACAATCAATCAAACAATTAAGCCTACCTTCCCCTACTATATTAGGTACCCCAGTATCCTCCACACCTCAGTTGTTACTTCCTTCCACCTGAATCAAGAGATTGTCCTGCCGGGGTATTTTCAGGATCCATCATCTCCTGAAGAAGTAAGATGCCATACACTAGACCTGAGGAGGTGTCTTTCCACATATATTGGACGTTCAGCTAATTGGAGAAAGTCTCCCCAATTGTTTGTGATTCCTTGGGGTTCTCGTAAAGGTGAAGCAGCCTCTGTCGCTACCCTTCGTTCCTGGACCGTTCAGGCTATTTCTAGAGCTTACAGGTCGAAACAGGTTCCGGTTCCCAAGGACATCAAAGCTCATTCCACAAGGTCCATTGCTACTTCATGGGCTGCAGAGTCAGGGGTTTCTGCAGAGAGCATTTGTAAAGCTGCCAATTGGTCGTCTTTGAAGACCTTTGTACGTCACTACAGAGTGGATGTCTCTTCTCATTCTGATTCAGAGTTTGGCCTTTCGGTCTTGAACTCTTATAAGCCTTAAGTGGATATTAAACAATTTTTGTAGCATGACTTACCCTCCCTGAGTGGTTATTGCTTTGGGAATCCCATATGTTAAATGCTGCCATGATTAGCCAGGAATAGAGAAAATGTATTTATACTTACCGTAATTTTCTTTTCCTGGCTATTATTCATGGCAGCATTTGGTCTCCCGCCCTCTCTTGGTTTATTTGTCTTGTTACTGGACTGAGGTGTGGAGGATACTGGGGTACCTAATATAGTAGGGGAAGGTAGGCTTAATTGTTTGATTGATTGTGTTTCCTGTCCTGAGGGTTAGAGGGAGGAGCTAAACCCATATGTTAAATGCTGCCATGAATAATAGCCAGGAAAAGAAAATTACGGTAAGTATAAATAAATTTTCTCTATTAAGGGCATCATTTGAATCTTTTACCTTCTCTGAGAGATCATTACTGGATGTTGGTAGAGAAGGGGCAGCCAAAAAGAATACCTCACTATGTGGGACCAATGTAAGCAAGTGGATAAGATTTATTTATACAAAAATGAAATAAAAAGGAAATTAGTGCATAAGTAGTTTGAAGGTCTGGGTTTTTAACTGGTTTTCGTAAGATTATGATGTATGCTTAATAAATGTTTTCCAAATGAGGTTACCAAAATATTGTTATATCATTTTTACAGATGGGGAAAGAGATTGGAAGCATATTATATTGAAAATAACTTTAAATTATATTTGTATTTATTGTTCTGCCAACCCTTTGGCTGACACAGTGTTAAGATCAAAACTACTATACACAACAGCATCCAGATGAACTAGTTCAGCATTTAACATGTTTGTTTATGTAGCTAAAAGGTCTATTTTCACTTTTTATATCTTTCATGCCAAGCCTCAAACAAACTCAAACAATATGTTAAAAGGAAATAAACCCCGTGAGATATATTTCTCAAAATACACAATGGAAACGTTTTATTACTTTTATAAATGGAAACTGTTCTTCAAAAACAAAGGTGGAAAGATGTGCCCTGGCTGGATATTGGCACCAGGAAATGTGTATCCTAAAATAAATGAGCATCTTTTGTAATGTTTGAATTCTAGTAAATTTTGCTTTAATCAAAATTTCATGCATAACAATATCCATGAATAAACACAGGGTAAATTAGTAAATCTAGTAAAATAAAGACAAGAAAGCAAGAAAAGATATAACAAGGGGAAATATTGTAATAAGCATGTATTTGTCCTCACATCCCATGCACTATCACCGATTCTTCAGTGCCAGTTATTGATAGCTCAATACAGTCTAAATGTTGTATTCTTATCTTGACATATATCGTTTAATGGCCTTTTCATAACGGGACAGTATAAACTTCTAAACTTAAAGAGAAACTGTTACTTTACTTCTCGATTTTAGCACAACTTAATACTTCATACAGGGCCGGCACAACCATTAGGCAAATCAGGCATTCGTCTAGGGCGCTGGCCTGCTGGGGGCGCCTACCGGGATATTTCCAAGTGCAGAGCCAATCCTCCAGGCGCCCGGAATGGGGACGCCGAGAGGAGCCCTGTCACAGGTGGCCCAGGACCATCTGGCCACCTCATAGCGCCCCCTAAGTTGTCCTTCAGTATGGCAGAGCAGGCACCTTGATGGAAGGTGCCTGCTCTGTCGATAAATACTGGTGACCGAAAGAGAGAGGGAAGGAGAAGGCAGACGGTGAGGGAGGCTCTTCTTGCAGCCTCCCACTTCTCCCTCGTACGCCCTCTGTGATACCGGGATATGACATCGTTGACATCGTTCTGGTCCCGGCATACTAAACAGTGGGCGGGAAGAATAAGGAGCTGCCCCACACTGGACCCCAATTAAAAAATACACAAATAAAATTGTGTGAGTATGCGTGTCGGTGAGTTTTTGACTGTCAGTGAGTGTGTGTGTGTCTGTCAGTGAGTGTCTGCTTGTGTGTGTTTGTGTCTGTCAGTGAGTGAGTGTATGTCTGTCAGTGAGTGTCTGTGTGTGTGTGTGTCAGTGAGTGAGTCTGTCAGTGAGTGTCTGCCTGTGTTTGTGTGTGTGTGTGTCTGTCAGTGAGTGTCTGCCTGTGTGCGTGTGTGTGTGTGTCAGTGAGTGGGTGTATGTCTGTCAGTGAGTGTCTGTTTGTGTGTGTGTGTGTGTGTCTGTCAGTGAGTGAGTGTGTGTCTGTCAGCAAGTGTCTGTGTGTGTGTGTCTGTGTGTGTGTGTCTATCAGTGAGTGAGTGTCTCTGTGTGTGTGTGTGTGTGTGTCTGTCAGTGAGTCTGTCAATAAGTGTCTTTGTGTGTGTGTCTGTCAGTCAGTTAGCGTATGTCTGTCAGTGAGTTTCTGTGTGTGTGTGTGTCAGTGAGTGAGTGTATGTATGTCAGTGAGTGAGTATATGTCTGACTGTCAGTGAGTGTGTGTCTGTCTGTCAGTGAGTGTGTGTGTGTCTGTGAGTGACATGAGGGGCGGCAAAATGGATCTTTGCCTAGGGCGGCAGAAATAGATACATATGCTGAAAAGAGGCATGCGTCTATCAAGTTCTGAATTTCTCACATCTGTTTTTTGTTGTTGATGCTGTTTTTGCTGTTGATCCAAAGGAAGCCAAAAAAAACCTTGTTTGAAGCACTTTCCAATTTTGCAACAAGCAAGGAGAAAATTCCTTCTTGACCCCATAATGGCAGTCAGATCTATCCTTGGATCAAAAAGGTAATAGTTAACTAAAAGTTATCTGCTGGTTGTGCTATTTTTTAAATCTCTACAAAGAGGCCCCTCTAGTCTTCCATTTTAGGTAATACCCCTATTTTTGATCCTACGTTATATTTTCTGTCCTCCTTTGATGTATCTTGCAAGCTTCACTCTTTGTTCTGTACAGCCCAATCCATTTGAGCCCCTTTCTTTAGCATGTTGTGTCTCTACTTTGAACAATACAAGTTGGCAATTATAATTATAATAATCATGTTTCCAAAATTGTCTATATTTCTTCTTATATTGTTATATTTTCTGTATCTGCCAAGCTTTATTTTTTTTTCTGTATAACCACTATGTATACAAGCATTGTTTAATCAGCTAACTAATCATACAAAATAAATACATATGTTGAAAAAAACTTCAGTGTTTACATTTCATAACAGACTCACTTGAACTCACATTTGGTTATTAATTCCCCTGTATCTCTGAATCTTGGACTTGTATCTCCTGATATCGCATTGTCAATATCCTGTGTATCCTCTGTAACTTCCCACATCCTCCCTATCCCACATCCTTTTTTGGGGTACCCCTAGCCACACAATGCTTGTGAATGACCCTTGGACTAGTGCTTTTACTGCCAGTTCTGCTGGGTCATTTTTCACGTTGCTGCCATCTTTGTGTCTGCAATTTGGAGCTTGCCAGATGTCTCTATCTCTGCCCTTTGTAGGACGTGCATGCCGGAACTTGTATTGGACTATGTTTACTGCTGGGATCCCCAAGAGTCAACACAAAGATAAAGTGACACAAAGTTTCAGGAAGTCACTTGATGCCGGAAGGATGTGGAGCTTGTCAACTTTTGTGAACCTACAAGCTCTACATAAGGAAAAGTATTTCTTTATGTATAATGTTTGAAATAATCATTATTTAAAAAAAAAACTACAAAACAAGCGAAGACATAACTAGGAATCAAAGTGCCCTGAGGCAAGGATCAGAGAAGGGTCTCCCTTACATACTCACTGATACACATGCACTGACATACACTCACTGACACAACACTCAGTCATTCGCACAAACTATGTTTAATCAACACTGACAGACACATGCTGTCACAAATACACATTCACTTACATACACTCACTGACTGATACACAGTCATTGGCAAGCACATTGTTTAGCCAACACACACTTTCACTGACAGACACACACATTCTCACTGCCAGACACTTCCTGACATACACTCATGGATACAGACACTCACTGACAGACTCAAACTATTAAAAAGAAGGAGGAATACTGCACTCTTATTGGGGACCAGGTGCTGCCAAACCTGGTGTTGGCTGCCCCCACTGCAAACGTTTGAATACGACTGTGGTCCAGGCACTGACATAAAATCCCTGATACACACTCGCGGATACAAATGCACTGACATACACACACTCACTGACACGCACATTGACAGACAGACACACACACTGATAGACAAACAATGATATACCCTCTCAGATACATATACACTTACATGCTCACACACGCTGAGAGACATACACTGACTTTCACAACACACTGAAAGACACACATTCTCACTGATTTGACATACACTGACAAACACATACTCACTTACAGACACACACTCTCACTGATTTGAAACACACTGACTGACACATACACTTACTGATTTGACACACATTGACAGACACACACTGACAAACAAACACACTCTCAATGATTTGACACCTACTGACAGACACATAAATTCACTGGCAGACACAAACTCACTGATACTGATAAACTTACACTTATATACATCCTTCAGACACACTGACAAATTAATTTTATTTATTGTTTTTTGTTTTTTTCTGAGGCCCATCCAGGTAGCGAACCTTTGGTAGAACTTGGATGAGATCTTCTCCATGGAGTCCATTGACTGCTTTAATCTTGATGATTCGCCTCACCCAGGGGTCAAGTCCTGGGGAAAAAAGTGTGGGAACTCCTCCCCCCCCCCAAAAAAAACCCCACTCGTATGCATATATAAACGCTTGCACACACATACACTCACAGACACACACATGCACTCAGACACTCACAGACGCACACACATACTCAGACACTCACACAGTGGTGTATTTTAATTTTGAGCTGCCCTAGGCATGACTATACCTGAGCACCCCTTAATCTAAATTTACCACCCCTTCCTGTCAAGGGTGCACCGCTTCCTGATTAAGAGCCCACCCCTTCCTCTTTAGACTCCACCTTTTCCTGCTCCTTTTAAAGAAATACTATGGTGCCAGGAAAACAAAGCTGTTTTCCTGGCACTATAATTCCCTATAGTGACCCCCTCCCTCATGTCCTCCCCTCCCCCACTCGACACTGATGGGGGTTAAAATCCTATGGGTATTTAGCAGATGCTGGATGTCCTCATGCACAGGGTGAGGACGTCCAGCATCAGTTAGGCGACTTTTGGTCACCTAACCACCCGGAAGTCCCTCTAGTGGCTGTCTGGTAGACAGCCACTAGAGGTGGAGTTACCTCTCAAGGTAATTATTGCAGTTTCTGAGAAACAGCAATAATTACACTTGCAGGTTTAAGGGGACTTGGACACTGCACCCAGACTACTTCAATGAGCTGAAGTTGTCTGGGTGCCTATAGTGTCCCTTTAAGCACACTCTCTGACAGACACCCACACTGGCAGATACACACTGACAGTAACACACACACTCAGTGACAAACACACAGACGTCACTGATTTGACACACACACATTCACTGACAAACACTCTTTCATTGACAGAGAGACACACACAAACACACTGACAGACACACACTAATAGTCACACACACACTAAATGACAAACAGACTCTCACTGATTTGACAGACACTTACAAACATACACTTACAGAAACACATACACACAAACATGCACTAACAGAAGCATATACACACACGCACGAGCATACACTAACAGAAGCACATACACTCATACGCACACACACACGTGCATACACTAACAGAAGCACATACACACAAACATACACATGCATACACTAACAGAAGCACATACACTTCTACACACACACACACACACACACTGACACAAACACACACATACACTAACAGACATAAACTAACAGACATACACATACATAGACTAACAGACCTACACACACATACATAGACTAACAGACATACACACATACATACACATACACTAACAGACATACACTAACAGACATACACATACATATACTAACAGACCTACACACAAATACATACATAGACTAACAGACATACACATACTAACAGACATACACACACATACATAGACTAACAGACACACACACACACATACATACACTAACAGACATACACACATACACTAACAGACATAAACATACATAGACAAACAGACATACACACACACACATACTAACAGACATACACACACATACATAGACTAAGAGACATACACATACATAGACTAACAGACATACACACACACACATACTAACAGACATACACACACATACATAGACTAACAGACATACACATACATAGACTAACAGACATACACACACATACTAACATACATACACACACATACATAGACTAACAGACATACACACATATACTAACAGACACACACACATACATACACTAACAAACATACACACATACACTAGCAGACATGAACACATACACTACAGACATACACATATACAAATTATTATTATTATTAAAATAAACATTGCCCACCCAGCCAGCCTCTCTACCTTTTATGAAAGCTGGCATGGATGGGTCCCTGGGGTCCAGTGGGGCTGCAGTGAGGCGGGCGGCTCTCTCTCCCTGTCACACGCGGCGAGGGAGCTGTGTCCTCTCTGCTCCCTCTCGCCGCGTGGGTTGTCTGCTAGTGACATCATATTCCGGCATATGACGTCATATTCCGGCTCCCTGCATCAGAAAACGGCACTCGGCGAGAGGGAGCAGAGAGGACACAGCTCCCTCGCCGCGTGTGACAGAGAGAGAGCCGCCCGCCATAGCAGAGGGAACACAGGGCATTTGGGGGCGGCATTTTTTGCCGCCCCCTGAGTGCCTGCAGGGGGAACGGCGTTCCTCCTGTGAAAAAAGTGCAGGAACGCCGTTCCCACGCGTTCCTGCAGGACTCGAGAGGTTCTCGTTTTATCTTTAACCTATGATCTTATTGTATTATTCTTAAACTATGATTCTTATGAACATTTATGATAGCCCTACATGTCACTCATCAATATCACGTTAATATGACTTTGACTATAAATTTAGGAAGAGAGGTTATATTTTAGAGAGGTAAGTAAGTCTCTGTTTTACCTTGTAGTTATCCATTCCTATTTGATAAGCCAGTCAGGCATCTATTCTTATAGAGATTAGCCAGTATGGCGACATACAAAACGGGGAAAGAGAGAAGAGAAGAGGAGAGAAAAGAAAAAAAGAAGAGTTTTATTCCCTTAAAATACCAAGATTTAAACCAGGAAAATATTTACAAGGACTTGTGCAGGTTTCATTTAACAGACCTAATGTAATGCGCAAAGAAAGAAACAGCGCTTGGCTTACTGATCATAAAAAAGCTCACAATAATAAGGTTAATAAAAAATTAACGCTCATTGATGACTTGTCCTCAGCAAAAGTAAAAATCTGCAGATCTCTTCTAGTCTACTAGGCAGCAGAAAACCTCTTTTCATCTCTTGAAATTTTAATAATGTTCTCACACCCTTGGACTCTCTGAAGCAAAATTAATCGCTCATGCCTGCCCCTATTTTTTTTAATTATGGTCTACAAATATTTAATGCTTTGCATTTAGATGAAGTAAATGAAGGAATCCTGCCTTCTGTAATGGTTTTCATTAAAGGTTTTATTAAAAAGCGAGCCCGTACCTTGCAGTCCTTCACTCATTACATTCGGTTGTCTGGATTCTAGAATCTGTTTCTATGGGAATACTTAACAATGTGAAAAGTATGGTCTGAATTTCTTTGAACATCTTTGGATTGCTACCAAAGGCTACAGGGATAAGAAAAATACTAAGGATGGCCAAATAATAACACCAATAACAAACAGAAGGTCTGAAAAAAAGTAACTATGTTTTTTGTTTTTGTCGGGGGATAGATACATATTTACTCGGGAGAAACCGTGCAACCACAGGTCAGAGCCTATGGAAATAATAACTACCAGAATACCAACCATGTCTAGTAACAGTTGCTTAGGAACCCAAACTGCATGCATTTGCTATTGCTGCACACACACCATGGCAGTAGGATGTCCAATTCTCCTTGCACAAAGTTACAAATAAAACTTATTGGTCATATGTGTGTTTCTTAAAGGATCACTACACCCCCATAATGCCTTTCAGGCTGCTGAAGTGCTTTATGGGTAAGAAGTATCCCATTAAAATCACAGTATTTTAAAAGTACTGATTTTTGTTAGAAAAAAAAGCACTTTTAGAAATAATTAAACACCCCCTGGCTTTTATTCGATCAGCCAGGGAGGCTTGCTTCCTACTGTCGGTAGCTCCACTGAGCTAAGAGAAGTGACAGGCATGTACCACTTGACCGTGCCTGCATTACCCTCAGCATACCTGATTGATAGACCTCAGATCAGAATGTTATGAGTGCGAGCATGCACGAGCTGATATGTGTGCATGAGCCGGCACACCAGCATGCACAATTGGAGATCTTTGAAGGCTTCTCAATGCAAAGCCTTTGACTTTTAGTCTCTTCAAATGAAAAGAAGGAGGGCTTGCAAAGGATGCATTTCATAAAAACTCCACCTTTTTCAAGCTTTTTTAAGATATACCCATCATGAAAACATTTATGAAAAATGAATACATTTATTCATTGGTGGTATATCTACTAAACAGTGAATCATTCTTTTATGGATAGGAGTGTTCCTTTAAACTTGTCATGAAAAATATGATTTTAATGCGGTCAAAACTTTTGACCTTAGTTAGTGAAGATAGGAAGGAAGGACATTTATAAAATAGAATAAATGAAAACAGCCAATTCACTTTATAATGGGGAAGTTAAAAAGAAATCTATTATTTTTTTTTCCAATACTGTAGTATACATGTGTATAGAAGTACATTTTTCAAAGTATTAGTCATAAACCAAAAAATTGTACTTACTAATAATATTGCATTACAATCAGTCAGTGCCAGATTTACCATGCAGTAACATGTCCTTAATAATCTATCATTGTTTAGAATTTCGGTAGGGACAAGTTCTATTTTGGAGCAAGTTATACAATAGAGTTCACTAGGCAGCTAAAGTTATGGTGAAATGAAAAGCAAAATTTGAAAGTCAAATTCAACTGTAGCTATGTTGGAAGATTCCTCCTTTTTGAAAAAAGTTTGCAATTCTGTTTTTCATTTCAATCCAATTTGGTGATTGGCGAATACATTTCAAAGCATCATTTAAGACTAGGACGGTTAAAGGACCACTCTAGGCACCCAGACCACTTCAGCTTAATGAAGTGGTCTGGGTGCCAGGACCAGCTAGGTTTAACCCTTTTTTATATAAACATAGCAGTTTCAGGGAAACTGCTATGTTCAGAGAAACTGTACCAAGTTTTATATATGTTACAAGATGGGGGAGAAGCAACAGGTGGTGGGGCAGCAGTAGAGGGGGGAGGTATTGAGTTGGGTCCTCCATTTATTTTGGTATATTCGTTTGTAACCCGCTTGTGTTAGTTGGGTTTAGTGGCTCTATGCTCGTCCCAAAGATCCCATGCCACCCTCCAAAATTTCTGTGGAGGTCTGCTCCTTCGTGGCATGGTTTTTATATTTTTTAGAGGAGTCCACAGTTTGAATGCAAGATGTAATTTGTGGGGTGTGAGCTGTCAGCCAAGTTTTACTAATAGTATTTCAGAGAAACTGCTATGTTTATATGAGGGTTAAGCCAGCCTCTAAATCCTCTAGTGGCTGTCTCACTGACAGCCGCTAGAGGCGCTTGCGTGATTCTCACTGTGAAAATCACAGTGAGAAGACGCCAGCGTCCATAGGAAAGCATTGTAAATGCTTCCCTATGCGACCGGCTGAATGCGCGCGCAGCTCTTGCCGCGCATGCGCATTCAGCCGAAAGGGAGGATCGGAGGCGGAGAGGAGGAGGAGAGCTCCCCGCCCGGCGCTGGAATAAAGGTAAGTTTTAACCATTTCCTCTCCCCAGAGCCGGGCGGGAGGGGGTCCCTGAGGGTGGGGGCACCCTCAGGGCACTATAGTGCCAGGAAAACAAGTATGTTTTCCTGGCACTATAGTGGTCCTTTAATGATGTGATGATTTATAATCAGCTTTACAAGTGCAGCTAATATTAAACTCAGTTTAGGTTGAGCAGAATGGATTCTTACTGGACAGAATATCCAGTCTGGCAGCTGTTAACCTTCCTCAGTTAAAATTGCAGATTTAAGGGTCGTGACCTAACTACATTTTAAGTGACAGTGACAATTAATTCCAGGAAATTATCCTGTGATTTTTTGTTTTAGGAACTCTGAGGCTACTATTTCCAGAGCATTTTACAGGTTGATTTGAATTTATTCACATTATAACATGAACTGAATTATTCAACTCTTGCCCAATAACCTACCATTTTATAATTACAATCTGATTAAGAAAAGCCTATGCCAAAATTAAATGCCCCGTATATATATTATCAGTCCTGATAACTCCAAATAAATAGAACATTCAATACTAGAAAAATATCATTAATTCTTGATGGTATGAAATATCATTGGTCTTGAAGAGTTTTTTTTGTTTTTTTTTGTCAGCTGCCAATTCAGTTGAGTTCGAGAGCATGCACTAAGTGCTTTGAGTACCTCTTGGGTAGAAACAATGAAGATACAGATATTGTTACTTTTCCAGAGATTATTGAAAGGCACAATATGTAACAGAACAGTAGATAGTGATTTTAAATGAAGTACTATAAGTCCATTGACATATGATCTTTTTTAACCTCAAACTCAAGTATAAAATGGAATCAAGATTTTTGTATTGTGTAGCATGGGGAACTGCATGTTTTAATATTGCAGATTTTTAGCAAAAAATTGCAATTCTAATATTTCACTGAAAAATCTTTTAGCAGTAACAGTGGCTAGCAAGACTTTCCTTTAAGATGCTTCCATTACCCACCGAAAAATAATGACTGTTTTGACATCAATATTGTGAAAGTATCTGTGGTCTTGGCATTGTTGTCTACTCGACTGCCACGATATTTGTCCCTTGTGGCGATGTGCAATTACAGAAATTATTTATCTTCTGTCTTCTGATGCACGCCCAATCATCCCCAGCATCCTGGTGCCTCATTATGTCATGAAACCCTTCCATTGCTCTCCTATTATAATGTCAGTCTATGTGGCTCTTTATGATTATGTATACACACTTGTGACATCAAGATGCTGTGTAACCAATCACAATACAGTATAGGGTATACATACTTTCTGGTTGTCCTTGTTTCATGTCTATATGGCTCTTTATGATTATGTATACACACTTGTGACATCATGGTCCTGTGTAACCAGTCATATTTCAGTATAGGGTATTCATACTTTCTGGTTGTCATTGTGGTTCTTGTTGCCTTAGAGTGCATTTACACAGTTTACTTGATTTCCTGTATTCTGATTGTTTGACCATTCTGGTTTTCTGTTATTGTGACCTTGGCCTGGCTATCAGTTCTGTGTATCTCTGTTACCATATACCTCGGTGTAACGGATCACCTGGCACCCCGACTGGGTACCTCGGTTAACGGATGCTCCTAGCTCTTACCAAGGACCAACAGCACTGCACCGAGCACTCCACTTGACACCATATGCACTGCAGACCCCACGAACCGCCGCAGCTTGGTTGGGGTCTCGTCCGTCTCCTACCCACCCTGGACCTCCGACAAGGCTCCAGGTTCCAGTGGGTGAACCTCTCTTTCCTCAGAGAGTGAAGCAGGAACAAGCTCTTAAAAGAGCTTAGTGATTATCCAAGGGAGTATGAAGAGCATAGCAATCCCTTGTAGCTGTTTCCCCCAATAAGAGACAGGACTCTAAATTGAGGGTGAAGTAGAACTGAAGGTTTAATGGAACAGCTGCTTCTTTTATACAGTATTTCTACTGGGGCAGCACAAAACCAGGATACACCACTGACCTATATACGATAATTCCGGACATTCTAAGGCCAGGTAATATGTTTTTCCTTAGTTTATTATTTTCTGTGTTTGACTTAAGTCTGCGTGTTGGGCCACTGTTCTGTCCTGACATGGGGTCTACATCTGAAAATACAAGTTTCAGATACAGACCATTTGTTATATTGTTCCCAAGAAGAATCAATAATGTTTTGAGCTGTAGACTATCTTATAAAACTCTTACCTATGATCCGCACAGAAAAATATGTTTTGTCAACTCTTTTTATTAAAGGGACACTATAGTCACCTGAACAACTTTAGCTTAATGAAGCCGTTTTGGTGTATAGAACATGCCCCTGCAGCCTCACTGCTCAATCCTCTGCCATTTAGGAGTTAAATCCTTTTGTTTATGAACCCTAGTCACGCCTCCCTGCATGTGACTTGCACAGCCTTCCATAAACACTTCCTGTAAAGAGAGCCCTATTTAGGCTTTCTTTATTGCAAGTTCTGTTTAATTAAGATTTTCTTATCCCCTGCTATGTTAATAGCTTGCTAGACCCTGCAAGAACCTCCTCTATGTGATTAAAGTTCAATTTAGAGATTGAGATACAATTATTTAAGGTAAATTACATTTTTTTTTTCATGCAGGCTCTGTCAATCATAGCCAGGGGAGGTGTGGCTAGGGCTGCATGAACAGAAGCAAAGTGATTTAACTCCTAAATGACAGTAAATTGAGCAGCGAAATTGCAGGGGAATGATCTATACACTAAAACTGCTTTATTTAGCTAAAGTAATTTAGGTGACTATACAGGGAGTGCAGAATTATTAGGCAAGTTGTATTTTTGAGGATTAATTTTATTATTGAACAACAACCATGTTCTCAATGAACCCAAAAAACTCATTAATATCAAAGCTGAATATTTTTGGAAGTAGTTTTTAGTTTGTTTTTAGTTATAGCTATTTTAGAGGGATATCTGTGTGTGCAGGTGACTATTACTGTGCATAATTATTAGGCAACTAAACAAAAAACTAATATATACCCATTTCAATTATTTATTTTTACCAGTGAAACCAATATAACATCTCAACATTCACAAATATACATTTCTGACATTCAAAAACATAACAAAAACAAATCAGTGACCAATATAGCCACCTTTCTTTGCAAGGACACTCAAAAGCCTGCCATCCATGGATTCTCTCAGTGTTTTGATCTGTTCACCATCAACATTGCGTGCAGCAGCAACCACAGCCTCCCAGGCACTGTTCAGAGAGGTGTACTGTTTTCCCTCCTTGTAAATCTCACATTTGATGATGGACCACAGGTTCTCAATGGGGTTCAGATCAGGTGAACAAGGAGGCCATGTCATTAGATTTTCTTCTTTTATACCCTTTCTTGCCAGCCACGCTGTGGAGTACTTGGACGCGTGTGATGGAGCATTGTCCTGCATGAAAATCATGTTTTTCTTGAAGGATGCAGACTTCTTCCTGTACCACTGCTTGAAGAAGGTGTCTTCCAGAAACTGGCAGTAGGACTGGGAGTTGAGCTTGACTCCATCCTCAACCCGAAAAGGCCCCACAAGCTCATCTTTGATGATACCAGCCCAAACCAGTCCTCCACCTCCACCTTGCTGGCGTCTGAGTCGGACTGGAGCTCTCTGCCCTTTACCAATCCAGCCACGGGCCCATCCATCTGGCCCATCAAGACTCACTCTCATTTCATCAGTCCATAAAACCTTAGAAAAATCAGTCTTGAGATATTTCTTGGCCCAGTCTTGACGTTTCAGCTTGTGTGTCTTGTTCAGTGGTGGTCGTCTTTCAGCCTTTCTTACCTTGGCCATGTCTCTGAGTATTGCACACCTTGTGCTTTTGGGCACTCCAGTGATGTTGCAGCTCTGAAATATGGCCAAACTGATGGCAAGTGGTATCTTGGCAGCTGCACGCTTGACTTTTCTCAGTTCATGGGCAGTTATTTTGCGCCTTGGTTTCTCCACACGCTTTTTGCGACCCTGTTGACTATTTTGAATGAAACGCTTGATTGTTCGATGATCACGCTTCAGAAGCTTTGCAATTTTAAGAGTGCTGCATCCCTCTGCAAGATATCTCACTATTTTTGACTTTTCTGAGCCTGTCAAGTCCTTCTTTTGACCCATTTTGCCAAAGGAAAGGAAGTTGCCTAATAATTATGCACACCTGATATAGGGTGTTGATGTCATTAGACCACACCCCTTCTCATTACAGAGATGCACATCACCTAATATGCTTAATTGGTAGTAGGCTTTCAAGCCTATACAGCTTGGAGTAAGACAACATGCATAAAGAGGATGATGTGGTCAAAATACTCATTTGCCTAATAATTCTGCACTCCCTGTAGTGTTCCTTTAATTACAAAATTACCCACGGCAATTATTAAAGCCAGTGGATAATTGCTTTCAGTAATGCAGGGGATATTTTATTGAGTTTAACAGATATACACATTTTTCATTGTCAACTATCAAACTATCTATTCCAATCATTTTTACGTGGAATGATTTAATTTGCATGTATTTTTTTTTCATTCTTCAAATATTTGACATGAACACCAGACTGAAAGTGTCTTACATTCTGTCAGACATAGCACATTGTGTTTAAATTCTAATACAATGATGTCCATTTAATTTGAAAATGCCAAAATAGAAAAAAAGCATGAGGACAGTTTGATTTCCCAGTAGTTTTGGGGTCCGTTTGTTCTGCATCCTTCACATTAAAATATTCCCACACCATCTGTCCCGCAAAAAGTTCAAAGACAGTATACAAGAGTTTTTCTTTCTCCAGAGTCGCTGGGCAGACAGTGCTGAGGAAACAGATGAGCGTAATATGAATTTGCCTGACAAAGATTTACTGTAAAATATAGCAAAATACGACAGGCTATTTAATGAACAAAAAATTGGGAGAACTGGAAAGGCAAAGTTAAAACTACAACTTTGTTGGAGAAGGTTTTTAGGCTTAAAGGATTACTTAACAAAAACTGTGGTTTTGTTTTTTTTCAATAACAGTTTTATTCAGCACATGATGCATAATGACAGTTTTTACAATGCAGAGATAAAAATTCCAAGCATTAAGTCAGATACAATTTCCTCAGGTGGGGACAGTCATACATTGTCCTGGGCTTTGGTAGTACAGGTTGATACTAACATAATGAGTAATTGAGCCCATAGCTGTCCATAGGCACATTGTGTGGCGTAGGCAAGCAATTCACATAGCATCCTGTACCAAGTTTTATATATGTTACAAGATGGGGGGAAGCAACAGGTGGTGGGCCAGCAGTAGAGGGGGGAGGTATTGAGTTGGGTCCTCCATTTATTTTGGTATATTCGTTTGTAACCCGCTTGTGTTAGTTGGGTTTAGTGGCTCTATGCTCATCCCAAAGATCCCATGCCACCCTCCAACATTTCTGTGGAGGTCTGCTCTTTCTGGGCATGGTTTTTATATTTTTTAGAGGAGTCCACAGTTTGAATGCAAGATGTAATTTGTGGGGTGTGAGCTGACAGCCAAGTTTTACTAATAGTATGTAGTGCTGCTATAAGTATGTGGTAAATCAGATATCGTTTCGACTTTGGTATGTTTAATGGTAGGAGTTGCAGTAAGTATAGTTCCGGGCTTAGGGTTGATGGCACTCTAAGGGTGTGTAAAATCAGTTCTGAAACCTGTTCCCAGAAAGGTGTGATCTTAGGGCGTGTCCACCAGATATGGTACACAGGGCCCTAAAACCAGTGTTTTAATAAAACAAAACACTGATTCTGGATGTAGTAACCCTTTCAGGTATGCTCCTGGCTCGCATGAAAGAAAAACAAAAACTATAAAACAAAAACTTACCTGTGATCCTGCTCTGTGTGCCAAGTTCTCCCTGCAGCCCAACCCTTGCCTGGTTAATTAAATGTTTCCTCAGTGGAGGAAGGATTTGGGCAGCACAGGGGGTTTTGGTGGCCTGTGACCAGCATGCTATGTGTCTCTGATGCTGTCAATCAGAGGTAGCTCTCTAATTAGATAAGTTAGGAGGCCATACAAGCAACAGGTCCAAGTGGCCACCAAAGGCCTCACACTCATTGGGGCCTCCTACCTCCCCAGATAGGCCTGTACTGGTCATTGGGCAAACTGAGCAACATGCCTGGTGGGCCGTAATGTCCACAGGAAAGATCAAAGGATCTTCCCAGCAAGCCCATGCAGGGCTGACACAAATTAAGCACTGAACAAGAGAGGGATCTATAACCAGTTCATTAGGACATCAAAATGATCCCTTACTAGCCAGTCAAGATATAGGGGCCCAGAGGGTTTGAACTCACATTCCCAATTAACAATATAGATCACACACCTATATACACACATAGATCAGAAATGTTGGTATTAACATAAATGAGTCCCAAGGCACCTTTTTATTATTATTATTATTATTAAAAACTCCAAGGAACCTGCAATCTGTTGGAGGCTGACAATTAACAGAACTGTGAATGTTTCACATCTCTGAGAGATAACTAGAACCTACTACACCTATTCCTGAAAGTCCTAAAGTAAAATCCTACAGCAAAGTAAAGTATTTTTAGTATATTAAAAGTTAACAGCGAAATTGAGGGGAAAATTGCTCATTTGGAGAAATTCTTTAACCAGCAGTTTGACTATGTTAGCAACCTTTTTTCCACTAAAGATTTATTTCACTAAAATGTAAAGTTTACTGTAGTAAATAACTGTGTCTCTGCATTTTTGGAAGAAGTTTGTAGAGAGACTGTGTGATTGATAACCAAAGGGCTGCAGAAATAAAGTGATTAGCTTCTAAATGGCAAGGATTTAAGCAGTGACACTACAAGGGTATGATCTATACACCAAAACTATTTCAATACACTAAGTTGAACTGCTTGGCATTAAAGGAACACTATAGGATCAGACACATGTATTCCTGATCCTATAGTGTTTTATCCACCATTTAGGTGGCTTGCCCCCCTTAGCGCCTTTAGAAGGTGTTAAAACTTACTGATTTCCAGCGCTGCATGGGACCGCTGGCACTGGCACCGCCGGAGCTGACAACGCCCCAAATCCACCTCCTTGTGGCATCATCAGAATTGCAGATTTTTAGCCAATCCAATGCTTTCCCATAAGGAAAGCATTACATTGGCTGAAATTGGCAAGGAGGCGTGATGGGGCGGGGCCAAACACTGTTTTTGCCAATCAGCACCTGCTTATAGAGCAACATTGAATCAATTCATCTATATAAGGAAAATTCAGCGTCTTCATGCAGAGCGTGTCAGCCTCTCTGTCATTATAAGGTGGAGCGTCTGTCTCCAAATCTCTCCTCTCTGTGCCTTAACATTTTAAAGGTACACATATTTATATCTCAGATGTTTATTTTAGGACCTCCCTTAACTTGGCAAAGATACAAGGCCATAACTAAAACGTAAGTGCAAACGTCATCGGAAATTCCCTAACTTAGGACAAGATGGCGTCTTAAAGTCTGAACATCTTATCTATTGTTTATACTAAAACGTAGGTGCACACGTCATGGGAAATTCCCAGATTTGGGAAATTTCCACTAACTTGGGACAAGATGGCTTCCTAAAGTCTGAACATCTTATTCACTAAATATGGGTAAGAGGTCATTTATTAAAGAAACATTGTATGAAAAAACAATATGTTCCATTCTAACACCTTCATCAGTTTGCAATATCTCTTATAGACAAAGTACACAGTTTAAGAAATACAATGTTTCATTTTAAAACTTGTAATATTTGCATTTGCCCGTAACACCCTTTCCATTAAACTGTGGGCATTGTAGCGCATTTCTTCTGTAAATTAGTAAACCAAAGTTCACCAACAGTCTTTTATGTGTTCTTTTATCTTTCAAATTTTTTATGCTAGGCATGACAAAACTGAGGCACCCCTCTCCGCCCCCCGCCCTGCCTTCCAAATACACATACACATTCACTGACAGACACATATACACTCAGTGTCAGACACACACATTCACTGACAGACACACATACACTAGCTAACAGACATACACACTCACTAACAGACATACACACTCACTAGCAGACACACATATTCACTAACAGACACACATACACTCTTACTAACAGACACACACAAACTAACAGACACACACATAGTAACACACTCCCTAACAGACACACTCACTAACAGATACACACACACTCACTAACAGACACACACTCGCTAACAGACACACACACTCACTAACGCCCGGAAAGTGCTGCCGCTGCCAGCCTGGGGACCCCTGAGGTAGCCAGCCGGCCAGCTCCTAGGCCCCCCAGGACAAGAGGCTGGCAAGGCATTTGCCAGGGCGATTGGGGTGGCTTTTTTCGCCTGTTTGCCTCGCGGTTAACACATCCCTGATGGTAAGACAACCTTAGTGTGATCTTTGTATGTAAAAGCTGGTTGGTTAAAAAATGAGCAAAGCTTTTGTCTGGGAAAGAATTAAAAAGAACATTAAGTTACAGAGTAAGATATTCTTGAATGGATTCTGATAGTAATTGTCATCTAAATTGTTGTAATTGTATTCGTAATTCAAAGTCTTTAAAGACCTGTAGAAGTTTACATTCCTTAGATACATTGCTGGAGGTTGTGTTTGTAGAATACCCGGGTTTTGGTTATAGAGTATAGGTGGGAGAGTCCAGCTATCTAAGTATTTGGCTAGAAGTGGTAGAAGATATTCTATCAGCATTATCTGTTATCACTGTGGTGATGGTGTTGGTATTTGTCTTTGCTTGTTTGTTTTTTTTTGTTTTTTTTTCCATGAAACATTTTTACACAGTTTATGATGTGTATAGATTGGATACTCTCCGATATTCTTTTATGGAATAAATTAATTGATAGGCTTTCCAAGACATTGTCTTAAGTGACATAGATCCCATTATAGTACATGTTATGTTGATACAGCAATTGGAGTGGTATCTAAAAAAACGCCTCTTTTTGCTGTATTGGAATCTTGGTAACATCTCTTCATCTCAATGATAGACATATAACAACATCAATTGTGTTGTGCTAAAAATGTTAACAGGTAAAATCTGTGGAAAAATCTTTCCTTTTTTGCACTTTGTATAATAATGATAGATGAAATAGTAACATAGTTAATCTTTCTAGTGTTTTGTTTAGAGATAAACACCCTTGTAGAGATAAACACCCTTGTATATGAGTTAGATATATAAGAATAATTTGAAGCACCAAAGTATTTACTGCCTTTGTTCACAATGGTATGTAAAATTACATTTTCTTTAGATGTTAAAAATACTATTTTTTATTCAAAATCTCTCAATCTATTTAGAATAGTTGATAATTGGAAACATGACATTATTCATTTTTCTTTGACCTGTTATTGAGAAGACAACTTATTCCCCAAGTTATAATTAGGAAATATCATAACTACAGTTATTAGTGGCTTAACATACCAGAAACACCCAAACATTGTCTTAAAAACATTTTTACCAAGATATGACAGCCATTGTGGAAAGTCACGTTCATGAGATTGGATGCTTAACCCCTTCAGGACGGAGTCAATAGTACACGTTCTGATCAAAACAAAACGTAAACAAAAACTGGAATTTGTGCTATATGTCTGTTCAACCGTAATACACCTCTATCATATTAAATGCACCCACACTTATTATATATCATTTTGTTCAGGAGAAACAGGGCTTTCATTTCATATAAAATATTTGTATATGAAAGAATTTATTATGAATAAAATAAAATAAAAACTGAGAAATTTTAATTTTTTTTTTTAAATTTGTAGTTCCGCCTCACATTTTAGCTGTGAATGTCATAATACTGTTAGGTTTTACTGCAACAAAATGCACATATTTGTAATCAGCTATGTCTCACGAGTACAACAGTACCCCCCATTAACAGGTTTTATGGTGTTTTGGAATGTTACAGGGTCAAATATAGAATGTTCCATTTTCAAATTGAAATTTGCCAGATTAGTAATGTTACCTTTGAGACGGTGTGGTAGCCCAGGAATGAGAATTACCCCCATAATGGCATACCATTTGAAATAGTAGACAACCCAAGGTATTGAACGTGGAGTATGTTTAGTCTTTTTTAGTAGCCACTTAGTCACAAACACTGGCCAAAGTTAGCGTTCATATTTGTTTTTGTGTGAAAAAAACAAAAAACTAATATTTGGCCAGTGTTTGTGTCTAAGTGGCTACTAAAAATGACTGGACATACCCCATTTGCAATACCTTGGGTTGTCTACTTTTGCAAATGGTATGCCATCATCGGGGTAATTCTTATTCCTGGGCTACCATACGGTCTCAAAGGCAACATAACTAATCTGGCAAATTTCAATGTCAAAAAAATGAAATGCAAGCCTTATATGTGACTCTCTAACTTTCCAAAACACCATAAAACCTGTACATGGAGGGTACTGTTATTCTCGGGAGATTTCACTAAACACAAATATTAGTGTTTTAAAACAGTAAAACATATTACAACAATAATATAGTCCATAAAAGTGCCGTTTGTTTGTAAAAAATGCAAAAAAACGTCACTTTTACTTAAAATATCATCGTTGTAATACAATTTACCAGTTTTAAACACTAATATTTGAGTTTAGCGAAGTCTCCCGAGTAAAACAGTACCCCCTATATACAGGTTTTATGGTGTCTTGGAGAGTTACAGGGTCAAATATAGTGCTTGCGAATTAAATTCTCTGCACTTTCTCCCTGTGTTGTCAGGCATGTCAATCAAATTTTAATTAATCAAATGACATAATTATGTTAAAAAATTACTTAAATATACATGTAGAATTTTAATATATATGCATTTATAGGTATATAAATTCTACGTGTATACTAATGTAATCTTTTATGTAATTATATGTATTTATCTATATATATATATTTGCGGTTATTTGTATTTTATATATAGATAGATATATATAGAATGTCATTCTAAGTGTATTCTGTTTCCAATATATATATATTAATAACAAAATACAGTTAGAATGAAATTACATATGAATATATAATTTATTTAAAATTTTGTTTCAATATTTTATTTATTTATTTAATTATTTTATTTATTTATTATTGTAATTATACGTATATATATATAATATATATATGTAGATCTATTATATATAATATATATACATATTATATATATGTAACATCATTCTAAGTGTATTTTAATACTAATATATATACTAATATTAATATTAAAATACATTACGTATGACGTTACATATATATAATATGTATATATATTATATATATAATATATATACATATTATATATATATAAAAATGCATTTAATTTATCTTATAATATGTTTAATATTTTTTTTTTACACTACCTACCAGCAGGGGGACTGTCTAATATTTTAGACAGTCCCCCTGCTGGCAGATCCATAGCCAGCTATAGGGGGCCATGTGATCGCTCTTTGAGAGCGATCACATGGCCCCCGGGGGCCTCATTTGCCGGAGGGGGGCTGCCTGGGCTCTCAGACAGCACCCCAGAAGAGGATCGCGGCGGAGGTGAGTACCTCCTAGCTCCTGGGGCTGCAAGCCGTTACGGCGTTCTATGCCGCCGCAACGGCTTTAAAGCCCTTTAAAGCCGCGACGGCATAGAACGCCGTAACGGCGTTAAGGGGTTAGCAATGTGAATCTTATTTGTTTAAGTATATTTTCCAGCAGCTGTTGGGTGGAGCTTAAGGTGATTTGATTTTTTTTTTTTTATTATTTCTTAAAAGTGAGTTAAGAAAGCACTCAGATACAATATTGAAGGTATTTATATTTTAACTCTACCTTTGTATAAGTGGTTTTAAAACATTTTTTAATAATAATAGATATCAGAATCTGTTGTAACTATAACTGGTTGAAGTGGGGCTATGTTACTATCAGAATAGGAATTATAATCATATGTATTGATTAAACAATCCATAGATAAGGCAGGATCATTATCACAAGGAATATGTACCTTTAATTATAACAAACCAAATACCATTTTCTTTGTATTTGAAAAACAGATAAATAAAATATGTGATTACATGTATTTTAATATACATACATATAGTGGTATGGATGTTGAATTTATATCTTTGACATCGTTTCACCTGTTTGCAATAGGTAATCTAAGTTATCAATTTCCAAATTGATCATGTACATCACCTGGAAGGGTAATCCATAATTCTCTTTTACCTTCCATTGACTGACCTTAGCTCTGGCAGACTGAACATGTTTTTTTTTTTTATTCTTTATTTTTGCTCGTGCATACAATTTCAGTGGATCCTGCATCGCCACAACAGCGAATGCAAGGGTTGCAGTACATTTAATGATACATGTTGAATAGCATTGAAAACTGTTAAAAATATTACTTTGCATCATTTGAGGGATTAGCACGGATTTTTATATTTAAGGTATTGTAGCTAGTTAAACATAACACAGCAATTGCGAGTAAACCAAGCAGCCATTTTATATAGGTGACATGAATAGGTTAAAATAATGTGGCTGAAAAACATAAACAGAGTAGGTATGGTTGGTAAATCAGAAAACATCAGCCATAAGGGTACATTAAGTAAGGCTTAGTTTGTGGTCTGCGTGGGATCATTGAAGTTAAAGGGCGTACGTTATGATGTGCCTCTTGATGTGTAGGACTAGCAGTAAGTGCAGGGCATATCTCACTGTATACATGGAGGTGCAATATGCTATGCTGGTGATTTAAGATGTCATGCTTGACGGAGTGCATGCCTTTAACACGTAAATGTACCGCTGGGCGCAGAAACAGGATGGTTGATGTAAGCAGTTTTGTTGAACTCCCTATTGACTAATGTCCAGTAACATAGCGACCACTGGTGCTGTCCATTATTTTAAATGAGGGAGTCTGAAATCTATGGGTGCAAGGGCTACAGGCTTTAACAAGTGAAATTTAAAACATTTCAACAATGACCGTCGGGGATCTGGACCTTGGGTTATGCAGCCAGGCAGCGGTGGGTAATGCAAGTCCCCGTGGCCGTCTGCTTGTGTCAGCCAATGCCCACCCTGGAGGCTTGAGATGGAGACTTGGTGTGGAGGTGTAGTTTCAGCGGTTTGCTGGAATGCTGAGGGGTAGTCAGTGGGTGTGCAGTGGCCGCTCTCGGTCCCCTGTAGCGGGTGTTTGGCCAGGTCGAGCATCCCCGGCTTTTTTCCCAGGTTGTGGCAACAAGGTGTCTGATTTCTTCCGGTGGAGGAAGCGGCGGGAAGCCCTCTGCCTGTGTCGCCGACTATGGTGTTTTGTGGTCTTTCGCCTGTAGGGGCCTTGCGCCGGAGCTGTGCCCCTGTTCTTTCTCTGTCCCTGTGGGTGTGCTCTCGTATTCACTGCCGCATGGGGAGTCTTCTCGCCTAGTAAAGACATCTCTAGCTCCTCTCCCTGATTTCTCTGAGCCTCCTGTGACGATTGGGCAGCTGATGGCGATAATCTGGTGTGGTCTTCAAGTTTAGCCCAGAAGCGCTAGAGGATTTCATCCAATGTCGCCATGTGGCGGAGAGGTAAGCTGGTCGGGTGTAGTTTGCTCCATAGAGCCAGTCCACGTGCGTTCGCCATCTTGCAGGGCTAGGTCTCAGTTCAGGGTTGCTACTGAGCTGACTTAGTGGGTCAGTGTCTGCAGCCCCAGCGGTGACCGGGATAACCCCCGCCGGTCTGAAGGGGGGGGGGGGAACGTGGCTCAAACCACTGTCTGGTCGCTAATAGGCAGGAGACCGGCCATGTCTCCCACCCCCGTTGTGGTAGCAGGCCGCAGTAAGCTTCGGGCCCCCAAAGAAGCTGAGCAGAGCTTGTCGGTGAGTCCAAGAGGATGTCACAGCTGGTCCCCTCGACCAAGGGTCAAATTCAGCCGTTCAAGGTGAGAATTTTGTGCTTCATCCGCTTTTATCACAGGATTATCAGAGGATCCCCCTCTTGGCGGTCAGGCCCCGCCCCCAGACTGAACATGTTTATCATTATAAATAAAGGTTTGTGATAAGTAAGTAAAGTTTTTGCCTGTCTTTCAGTTTAATTTTAACTGTTGAAGTACTTAATTTATATTAGTTAGATTAGATTAATTATACCACTCTGCAACTTAAATGAATATTGAGTAGTTTCTGATTTAATAAAAACATTTTACATTTTCTTCTAAAGTTTAAACATTATTCATTATTGCAGTTGTTATTGTAATCATACAATCTTTAACTATCATGATTCAATTAAATGAAGATACATTGTTAAAATCCGGCCACTGCTTGCAATCTACAAGTTAATGTCCAGTAAATATAAAGGAATCTGCATTGTCTAGCTATTTCCTTTTGCTGCAAGACACAGGCATTAATGTACATTCATCTGGATAATCAGCTGGTATGCTCTTATACTTATGTCTAACAGATATTGTTTGGAGGCCAGACCGCAGCTGCATATGGCATTTTAGCAATAATCTTCAATTGCGTTTCAGATATTCACAAAGTCTATCCACCTTCGTAATTAACACATTATGTGTGTGTGTTTTTTTTTATATACCATTAATTATAGTATCTGTATTATATTACACATTGTCACTGACACATTTCTGATACAGGGAAAAAAATGCATTATTGCTTTAGTAATTATAATTTTTCTGTCCATGCACCACATTCCTGGAAGTCCAGAATATAGCAAGAATCCTTTTCTATGGTTCTAGGGAGCCATTTAACGTTTGATTGGTATAGCTATTCCGAAAGAGCAAGGAGTGCATTGGTAGATCACATCTGCAATAAAACAATTACAGGTTCCTTGTTGTATCAATGTCTCTGTGTTTACAGGAGTTCCTTGCTTTGCAGGTATGTACATAATATGCAGAGTTTAAGAAAAGCGGCAAATTGTGTTTTAGTACAAGTACCCCATGATGCCAAGTTTCTGAAAGGTTTTGCTGACCTTTTATATTCCATTCTCTTGGCAGGGCTTCTGCTCTTAGTAGGCCGGTCTTGTTATCATTTATTAATTGCATCAAGGTTTCTTTCGTTAATTGATGTGTTTCTTCAGAATTCAAATTCACATGCCACCAAATGTCATTGTAAAGTTCATTATTACAGAATATGGTTCCAGTATGTTTTTCACTCTAAGCTCTACGTTCATTTTAAGCACAGGGCAATACATTCCAAGTTAGCCAATTTTAATATAGGCCAACACTTATGGGGCCTACAAGCTTGAGCCTTGGAATCAAGGTGCATTCCTTTACAGTCAATCAGGTATTCTCAGTACTATGTTCCATCTTGAGAAATAGCTGGGTGTGTTGACAGTTATCAGCCTTTATTTCTTTTTCCGGTCATCTTCTGTCTGGAAACATAATAGCAATGTCCAGAACTAGCATAGCACTTCTTTTCAGCATAAGAATGTTGATTGCAGTAGTCATTCAATGATAAACTATATGGCAAAGTCTTTTCTTGCATCACCTTCATAGGTGTCCCTGGTATATTTTTGTGATCTAGTGACCACTTTAACAGAGTAGCGTTGGTAGACACATTGCATTAAAGTGCCTGTTAATGACCAACTATATGAGGAGAGGGACCAAGCTTTGCTATAAGCATGTCCATACATTAATTACAATGCCAGGCTTTCAATTTGTTTCCACAAAGCAATATGCAGTTGTGGCTATAAACCCACAACGTATCGTAAGAAAAACAGTTTGAACACCAGACAGAGAATTGAGAGATCAGTGAACAGTGGACCAAGATAGATAAATGAATTTTTTTTACAAAAAAATATACTTTCTTTTAAATTACTTTATTCTCAATTTTTTTTACAAAAAAATATACTTTCTTTTAAATTACTTTATTCTCTGTATTAACTATGAAATATTAAAGTTAAAACAATAATATTTAAAAAGCCAACTTTTAGTGTGCATACGAATTACAAGGCCGTTCATAATGTGAGATAAAGAACAGCTTTGTAAAACTGAATAGTCTGTGAACACAGAATGACCTTGCACTGAAAATTCACTGGCAAAATTTATTTATTTTTTTAAATAAATTAGTTATTTAATTAAACATAGCTAGAACCTCTCTTAATGTCCCGATGACTTTGCAAGAAACATGTCATCCTTAAATACTGGTTAAGTCTATTAAACAGTGAAATAGCATTTTTACCCTGTATATTATTTTGTCACAGCTTTAATGTGTAGTATAACAAACTATTTTACCAGTGCTCTGCCAACTGTTCATTAAAAACCAGTGGTCTAGTGAGCTATAGAATATTTTTTTTTTTTATATATATATAAAAAAAAAAATTAATAGCTCTGACCTCAATCTGCAAAGCAATATTGTAATGGTGTCCATTGCAATGTGCTGTCTTTACGTGTTAGATAAGTAAAGTTCTGCTGCTCCCAAAAATTCTGAATATGTTCAAAGATTTCCTGGGCAATAATCAATGCAAAAGAAAACAACCTTTGCATTTATACTAAACCTGCCAGTTGTAAACGGATTCTGTACTTGTACTTAAAACTGTTTAACAAATCTGTTTATATTGGGGTTAAAAAGTAAAAAAAATAAAAAATATATATATATTTTTATTATAATTGTTTTTTTATTTCCCATTGATTAATTTTTAAAGATACCTGCATATTTATTTAAAAATCCTTTATATGTCTCTAAAGCATATATTATCTGTAAATTAAGATTATATACAAAAAAAATGCATTTTCTGGGTGTTCTCATTATTCCTTTGCAATCATATTTTGTTCTTTAAGCCTGGAATCAGAATCAGATTCCGTTTAGGATGAGCACCCCTCTCAGACCCCCAGTTTCAGAGACTTCTTTGGAGGTGACCACAGAAAAGTATAGATTCTATAAAATAGATTTGAGGGGGCTTTGGACAGTAATGTCACCTTAATTATACATTTCATATAGCAGATATGTGATATGCAATGTGATTTAATATATAAGAGCATTATCACTTTAATTGACACTGCATTTTCTTTTATGCATTATTCTTTATGCATTATTGTTTTTATTTTATTGACACCACATCTGGGGGCAAATGACTACCCATCACTCCTCCCAGCTATCAGCGAGAGCCCGCGCGGAAGGAAAGGGAGTCAGAGTGGGAACTCCCACTAGCCTGAGCTACCACTGGACCCCAGGGAAAGTCACCCTCCTGCACCTTAAAGGTAGGAAGCAGGAGTGTGACTTAAACATTTTGTATTGTGCGTTTTTGTTTGTATGTATGTGTGTATAGGTCTGTATGTATGTGTCTGTGTATGTGTGTGTCTGTATGTATGTGTGCCTGTCTGTCTGTATGTATGTGTGTGTCTGTCTGTATGGGTGTGTCTGTTTGTTTGTATATGTGTGTATGTATGTATGTATGTATGTATGTATGTGTGTCTGTATGTATGTGTCTGTGTGTGTGTCTGTCGGGGGGGCCCATGGATCAGTTTTGCACCGGGGCCCCATGGATTGTGGGTCAAGGTACAGTTTATCATGGTCTAAACGGGAATTACTTAATTGGTTAGTAGAAACAGCAAGACACCATGAAGAAAAATCTATGTGATTGTAGGTTGGCAGATTGCACACTATCTGAAAAAAAATGCACAATTCAGTTTATATACCAAACAATGACTTGTGGTCATTTGGAAAAATAAGATGCAATATTTAGGTTATATTGGAAAATCATTCTTAAACTCAATAAAACACTTGAGATATGAAACAGCTGGATGTCATCACATTTAAAATATTTTATGCATTCTTCAAAACTAAAATGTTCTTGCTTCTGTGTATTCTAAAATTTTGTTTTTGACAAGGTAATTTTTAAATCTTGAATCAAGATTTACTTCTTCAATAATGAACACTTGCATTGGAACATGTCTTGTCATGTTAATTAAAGGGTTACAACCAAAGGTTTAAAAAAAAAAAAAAAAGGTTTCGGTTAACATAAAATAAATAAATACACCCTGTTCCAAATTATTATGCAAATTCTATTTAGGTATCACAAAGATTAAATATTTTGTTTTTCAGTTTAACTCATGGATGGCATTGTGTTTTTAGGGCTCTTTTGATCACTGAAAACAATCTCGGACACCTGTGATAATTGCCAGGTGAGCTCAATTTAAGGAAAAACTACTAAAGGAGGGTGTGCCACATTATTAAGCAGATCACCATTTTCATGCAATAAGGGAAAGAAAAAGGATCTCTCTGCTGCCGAAAAGAGTGAAATAGTTCAATGCCTTTGACGAGGTATGAAAACATTAGATATTTCACAAAAACGTAAGTGTGATCATCGCACTATTAAGAGATTTGTGGCTGATTCAGAGCACAGATGGGTTTGTGCAGATAAAGGCACATTGAGGAAGATTTCTGCCAGATCCATGCATCGGATCAAGAGAGCAGCTGCTAAAATACCATTACATAGCAGCAAACAGATATTTGAAGCTGCTGGTGCCTCTGGAGTCCCACGGACATCAAGGTGTAGAGTCCTCCAGAGTCTTGCAACTTGGCATAAACCTTCTATTCGGCCACCACTAACCAATGCTCACAAGCAGAAATGGCTGCATTGGGCATAAAAATACATGAAAACTAATTTTTAAACAGTCCTGTTCACTAATGGGTGCCGTGCAACCCTGGATGGTCCAGATGGATGGAGTAGTGGATGGTTGGTGGACGGCCACCCTGTTCCAACAAGACTGCGACGTCAGCAAGGCGGTGGTGGAGTCATGTTTTGGGCAGGAATCATGGGAAGAGAGCTGGTCGGCCACTTTAGGGTCCCCGAAGGTGTAAAGATGACCTCTGCAAAGTAAGTGGAGTTTCTGACTGACCACTTTCTTCCCTGGTACAGAAGGAAGAACTATGCTTTCCGTAATAAAATCATCTTCATGCATGACAATGCACCATCGCATGCTGCAAAGAATACCTCCGCATCAATGGCTGCTATGGGATAAAAGGAGCGAAAGTCATGGTGTGGCCTCCATCCTCCCCTGACCTCAATCCTATTAAGAACCTTTGGTGCATCCTCAAGCAAAAGATCTATGAGGGTGGGAGGCGGTTTACATCCAAACAGCAGCTCTGGGAGGCTATTCTGACATCTTGCAAACAAATCCAAGCAGAAACTGTTCAAAAACTCACAAGTTCAATGGATGCAAGACTTGTGAAGCTGCTATCAAATAAGGGGTCCTATGTTAAAATGTAACATGAGCTGTTAAAATGTTTAAAAAGTTAAAATGTTGTTATAAGTTTGATTGAAATAGCTTTTGATTTCAGTAAATATGCTGCAAACAAAACAAATGACAATTTTCAGTTATTTACAACCTATAAACAGTGCATTGTAAGTTTTTTATGTTTAAAAATAAACTGTTATCATTAGGAGGTTTGTTCAATAAAATTTGAATTGTACTCTTAATAGTTGCTAACATGAGAATTATGCTGACTGTTATTTAGGTAAATGAGAAAAATATAATTTGCAAAATAATTTGGAACAGGGTGTAAAAGGCTAAAACGTACCTCAGTTCTTCATGAGCCTGATCTTCCTCCACTAAGGATGGACATACTAAGGCGTCAGGGAAGGGAGGACTGTGCCGCCATTATCTTTCTGGCACTAGCATGCTGTGGACACTAATTTTGCACATAATTAATATTAGCCAACCCGGAACTGTGTTACAGGCTGACTAATCTTGTCCCATTGACATGGCTGGCAGTAAAAGGGATAGTCTCCGTATGTGCAGCATTTTGTAGCACATAGAGACTCCAGGCTCCATGACCACTTCAAATCAATGAAGTGATCAAGGTGCTTGGAGTAACCCTTTAAAGTAAAGAATTCACTAAGAACTAAGGATCATTTTATGGCAAGACAGGAGGCTTGATATTTGCTTATCTTTCTTTACTGAAACTCCCCCAGCACAGAATATAAAACAGAGTATGTCTAGTCATCAGGCTCCTCCCAACTCCTCATTTTTTTGCTGCTTAGCCTCCCAGGTGAGTCTATTCTAATTATAGTCCTTGTTTAACATAACTAAACTGATTTTACTAGGAGTTTTACTTCATTATATTGTAGTATTGTGTTTTTCTTTGCTAGTTATGATTGTAGGCACGTTCTTATAGCATTTAAACAGCTTTATGGCACAGTTAATCCTCTGCTCTGCCCTCTACTTTGGTTTCTGACCCCATCAGAAACACCTTGACTACTGACCCTTCTTTCGGCCACTGGCAGCTCCATCACCATCACCGCCCTAAACTGCCCTAAACTGCCCTAAACCGCCGCGATCACTATTCCCGGCCCCTACCATCACCATAGCTCCATGTCCTGCCTCCCGCGGCCATCTCTCTCTAGGCATTTTCGCTGGCTTTTTCGCGCGCTTTTGCCCACTCCACTCCCGAACGTCTGGACGGTTAGGTGTCTCCAACGGCTCTCAAGCGCCTCTCTTGGCTATTCAGGTAAGTAATTGTACTTTACCTAATCCTAAAAGCACTTTGACTAACACTGTATAGTATTCAAAGCATTACAAATGGTTTTATTCTGTTTTATTACAGATTACACTTTAAACAAAAATCCTTGCATAAGAAGGTGACCCTCTCTATTCTAAACTTTGATATGCCTAATTACACAGGGTGACCCCCTCATTGTGTCCTGAGGGTTACCCAAGAACAAGGCCATTATTGCAGATGAGGCTTGGCAGGTATCACTTTGGTATCACTTTGGATGCACATATGGTGCGAGAATGGGCACAGAGGGCACTATGCCTACTACGCAACCCCAAAGTCGCCATATCAACTGAAAGACTGAAAGCCGTCCTATACAAAATTAATTCCAAGCTCGGTGAATTAGGCACTGAAGAACTTGGCCCTGAGGCACAAGGTATGCTATTTGGAGACAAATTTATTAAAGAACTGAGTAAACATGTCTCTGTGTTTATAACGCTTACTAAAGCGCAATCTTCTCTATGCAAGGTATTTAGGACCCAGTGGGAGAGCTAGCCACCACAGAGGCCAAGCGGCTGGCAGAGCTTCCTTCACGGACTACAGGCCTTGACCCTCGGATCACTGGAACTCGGGAAATACCTGTTTCCACCACAGACATTTCTTCCCCTCTCATGGATCTATTAGAGGACATGGATGTGCTTCCCTCCGCGGTCGAACTGCTAAAGGTAATGGACTTTCATTTTTCTCATTTACCTATTACAGGACGATTAATCCATTTTTCCTAACAGTGGTCTCGACTCAAAGGATCCGTGGATCCTTCAGACAGTGTCCGGTTTCCACCTGGAATTTACAGATGATCCAGTTCAAATTTTCTCACCTACTCCGCTCAGGATGTCACAATTAGACAACATGACCCTACAGGTCGAATTCAACTAACTAGTCACCAAAGGTGCTATCGAACGATCCCTCACCCCACAAGGTTTCGTGAGCAACATGTTTCTAGTCAAGAAAAAGTCAGGAGAATTCTGACCAGTCATCAATTTAAGAGACTTGAACAATTTCATCAATTACAGACATTTCAAGATGGAAGGCATCCATCTATTACAAGACCTTCTCTGCGAGGGAGATTGTTTCTCCTGTTTTGACCTCAAGGATGCATACCTCACAGTACCAGTAACACTGAAGCATCGCACCTTCCTTCAATTCAGGTGGTGTCTCTCATTTTGACCTCAAGGATGCATACCTCACGGTATCAGTAATACCGAAGCATCGCACCTTCCTTCAATTCAGTTGGCGTCAAGAACTGTGGCAGTTCACCTGTCTCCCCTTTGGACTATGTTCTGCACCTTGGTGCTTCACTAAACGAATGAAACCGGTGATGGCACTACTACGTTCACAAGGGATTCAATCCATCATATACCTGGACGATATCCTCCTTATGGCTCACGACAAAGAGACTCTATGTCTTCATACAAACATGACTTTGACTCTTCTCCAGAATCTGGGTTTCATAATCTCTTACTCCGTCTCAGTCAGTACAGTTTCTAGGATTTCAGATAGATTCCGTTCAGATTCCGTTCAGGCAGTTCTGCAACTCCCTGCTACAAAAATCAAAACCATCAAAAAGGAGATTGTTAGTCTCACCATGTCTCCACCTTCGGGATTTAGCTTGCATAATCGGATTACTCTCCGCTTCAATCCAAGCAATATTCCCATCCCCACTACATTATCGAGCAGTGCAACGTTTGAAGAAACGTTACTTACATCGCTCAACATCTTACAACCAACAGATATTTCTCACGGACTAAGTCCGACTGTAACTACTGGTGGGTTCAACATATGGAAGCCTGGAACAGAAGGGCTATCTTTGGTTTACAACCCGATTTCATTCTGGAATCGGATGCCAGCCTCCTCGGATGGGGTGCCACTTGCTCGGAACAGTCTGCCGGAGGCCTCTGGTCCCCATCCGAACAAGCACTACACATCAATTGCCTTGAACTAATTGCTAGTTCCTTTGCGATCCACAGCTTTGCCAAGAACGCCTACAATTGCTGCCTTATCTTTAAAATGGACAATGTGTCAGCAGTACAGTACATGAACTGCCTAGGTGGCTCCCGATCAAAGATGCTATTGGATCTGACAAAAGAACTGTACCAATTCTGCCTGGACAGGAACATCTCCCTTCATGCAGAATATCAACCAGGCTCAGACAACCTCGTCGCATATTGGTTTTCCCATCATTGGAGGGACTCCAGCGATTGGCAACTGGACCAACAAATATTTCACAGTCTCCAGTTCCTGAGAGGGCCATTCATGTTTGCGTCTCACCTGAACCGACAGACAGACACATTTTACAGCTGGCTTCCAGACCCATTTTCTCCATTACCAGACACACTAAAACCAATTCAATTTACAGTGAGCTATCCCTTATTTCCAGGATAAACCCACACTATGTGTAGCTCGTTGCGTCCGACATTACATCTTTTGCACTACTTCTCTTAGAACACAAACGGCCCCCTTACTGGTGTCTTATGTGCGTCCTCGCAAGCCAGTGTCATGTCCCACGATTGCGCGTTGGATCAAGTGGCTCCTGGTCCTTGACTCATCTTTTGGTGCTCATTCTGTTAGAGGCGCGGCCACCTCTTCTGCATTTACGACTGGGGGTTCTCTGGCATAAATTTTAGCCTCCGTGGATTGGTCCAGGGAATCTACCTTCCGTACCTTTTATTTTAGAAAGTCCCCTCATGTGTCTCTTTCCATGTTCTCCTTCGCTTTAAAACAGCAAATATGAGGCCTCCTGTCTTGCCATAAAATTCGGGATAATCCTAACCTTAGTGACCGAATAATCTAAATTTTATTAAAGACAGGAGGCGAATATTTTCCCACCCGTGGAATACTCTCCCCACTGTGCTAGGTAGGTATTTCGCAATACCTCAATACTTTGTTACCAATTCATTTTAGTAATCTTCTAGGGTTTTCTGTTAATATATTACAGAACGCATTTATAGTTGTACTCATCTTTAATTCATGGCCTTAAGATTTGTCAGAGTACTTGATACACACTGCTTTTGAATACATTGCCTTAATGTTCGTTAAGAGGTTCTGATTCTCTTACCCAAGAGACTGTACTTGTATGATTTCTCTCTCTTTTTCCTAGTGTGAAGACTAGTGTTGTCGCGAACCCGAAATTTTCGGTTCGCGAACGCGAACTTCCGCAAATGTTCGCGAACCGCGCGAACCGCCATTGACTTCAATGGGCAGGCGAATTTTAAAAACAACAGGGACTCTTTCTGGCCACAATAGTGATGGAAAAGTTGTTTCAAGGGGACTAACACCTGGACTGTGGCATGCCAGAGGGGGATCCATGGCAAAACTCCCATGGAAAATTGCACAGTTGATGCAGAGTCTGCTTTTAATCCATAAAGGGCAGAAATCACCTAACATTGACACCTGTCCTCAAAGCCCAGCCCTGATACACACTGACACAGAGCAGAATAGAGACTGTTCCCCCTACATAGGGTCACTTGGCAGATATGGATTGACACCTATCCTAATGATCCCTGATACACACTGACACAGAGCAGAATAGGGACTGTTCCCCCTACATAGGGTCACTTGGCAGATATGGATTGACACCTATCCTAATGATCCCTGATACACACTGACACAGAGCAGAATAGAGACTGTTCACCGTCCACAGAGACCATGATACACACTGACACAGAGCAGAATAGAGACTGTTCCCCCTGCATAGGGTCACTTGGCAGATATGGATTGACACCTATCCTAATGATCCCTGATGCACACTGACACAGAGCAGAATAGAGACTGTTCCCCCTACATAGGGTCACTTGGCAGATATGGATTGACACCTGTCCTCAAAACCCCTGATACACACTGACACAGAGCAGAATAGAGACTGTTCCCCCTACATAGGGTCACTTGGCAGATATGGATTGACACCTGTCCTCAAAACCCCTGATACACACTGACACAGAGCAGAATAGGGACTGTTCCCCCTACATAGGGTCACTTGGCAGATATGGATTGACACCTGTCCTCAAAACCCCTGATACACACTGACACAGAGCAGAATAGAGACTGTTCCCTGTCCACAGAGACCATGATACACACTGACACAGAGCAGAATAGAGACTGTTCACCGTCCACAGAGACCATGATACACACTGACACAGAGCAGAATAGAGACTGTTCCCCCTACATAGGGTCACTTGGCAGGTATGGATTGACACCTGTCCTCAAAGCCCCTGATACACACTGGGGGGAGCTACTGTCCTCCCCAACCCCTGCGCGGTGGGTGGGGGCCATAAATCACAATGGGGTGACCTACTGTCCTCCCCCCTCGGCCCCCACCCCTGCGCGGTGGGTGGGGGGCATAAATCACAATGGGGGGGCCTACTTTCCTCCCCCCCGGCCCCCATCCCTGCGCGGTGGGTGGGGGGCATAAATCACAATGGGACGGACCTACTGATAGGAGTGGAGTATTGTTCATATCAGTTTAATACCTTCCGCGTCTCCTATCAGTGGACGTGTAAATGGCAGAGATTTTTAATTGTTGAATCACCTCCCCTTTTTAGGCCAAGGTGGGAAGATGCTTAGACCACTGGTATATTGGTGCCATCTTGGAGGATTTTAATTTTTGGTTTGGTTTTTGAAGCCACAGTGCTGCACCAGTGGGCCTAAAAATTAGGCATGTACACATGCCTGAAAAATGTGGTATTGTTGCAGCCGCTGCTGTAGCAGCGGCCAGAAAAATTGATGTTTGTTTCACAGGCAGAAAGTGCCCTAAAACATGGCGGCTTGAACCCTAGTTGGTGGCGGATAAGTCACGCAAGTCAAACGTCATTCAGAGCTAAAATACAGCAGCGTGTGGACCATTTTTAGCCCAAGGCAGCTCATCTCATCAGGCCTTTTTTAAGCGAATGTATCGCCCAGTGTCAGTTCCTTCGGGATCCATCCCTCATTCATCTTAATAAAGGTGAGGTAATCTAGACTTTTTTTTTATCATTGACAATTTTTATTGAATTTTTGGGGTACAGAAGAGAAAGGGGGATATGGGGTGTTGGTTGACATTTTATAATTCACATACATCTCATCTAACAACCTTCACAAGGTAATTAAGTACAACATATTAACAGTCGGTTAGTGATTACAGTATGTGTATCCGCTTATGTGGGTTTCTCAAAGGCTTGAGGAGCCCTTGTTCGGCCTCATAAGGTGCACAGACGGTTGGACACTTTCTACATATAATGTTCGAGAATTTAATGTCTGGTGCATCACTAAGAAGAATTAACTGGGGGTAACTTGGGGTAGTTGGGGAAGCTTGAAAGAAGAGAGAGGGAAAGGGAAAGGGAGGGGTGGAGGAGTTAGGTCTCCCAGGTGGTTGGCTGCTGGTAATTCTTTTTCAGGAGTTTTAGTTCTTCTTATACATATGGTGCGAGTTTTGTCGCAACCAGTTTTAAGTCAAAGCTCACAATCGTTCAGATGGGTACATTAGTTTACAGGTTCATAATTGAAGGGGCACAGCTGTCGATCCGTAGTTTTTTACCACTGTCGCTCATTTGGGGGTGACTTTTATTGTCTATGTAATTGTGCCAGACTTCCCAGGCCTGTGACCAAGTTTGTTGTTTTGTGTTTTCTGAACAGCGTGTTGCGAGTTCGTAACGTTTGGTCATGTTTATTGTTTGGATACATTCAGATATTTGGGGTTGTGTGGTAGATTTCCAGTTTCTACTGATGACTGTTAGTGCAGCCAGAAGTATGTGATATATTAGGTATTTGTGCTTACGTAGGATACCCTTTGGAAAGAGCTGGAGGAGGTACAATTCAGGTGTGCGAGGTAGCAGTATTTTTGTGCTATCCTGAATAATGGTAGCTATATTGTCCCAGAATGTTGTTAGTGAAGGACATTTCCACCAAATGTGGAGCATTGTGCCTTTGTGTTGTTGACACCTCCAGCAGAGGTCTGAGGCTTGTGGGTATGATGATTTTAGGCGTGTAGGCACCAGATACCATGGGTATAGGAGTTTTCGGGATAGTTCCATATAGGATGTACATTTGGAGAGCGAGGGATGTGCTAGAAGGATCTCCTCCCATTGTTTCGCACTAAGGGTATATTCAAATTCCCTCTCCCATGCTGCGATAAATGAGAGTTTTGCGTGGTCTCTTGGGGGGTGCATTGTGTGATATAGTTCAGATATCAGTTTTTTGGGGGTTGAGAGACGTGAGCATATTTTCTCTACTATCGTCAGCTGTGGCCCCTGTACATTATCATTTATTGTCAAGACTTGTTTGTTGAGCCAGGATTGTAACTGCCTATAGGAGAAGGAAGCCATCCGTGGCAGCTTGTATGAGGATGATAGATCCTCGAAATGTCTAAGTGTGTTTCCTTGGAGCAACTGGTGTAGGTGTGTCACACCATGTCGGTGCCATAGGGCATAGTTGAAGTTTGATATCACATGGGGAAGTGCTTTTATGGGTGTGGCGGGCGATGTTTTATGTGACCAGCCCAGTTTGCGGCAGTATTTGTCCCATGTTGATAAGGTAAGGGCTGTGGTTGGGAGTAGTTTGGCCATGTCTGGTCTCTTGTGTCGGGGAAGCCATGCTAATATGTTGAGGGGTATGTTATCAGCAGATTGCGCCTCTAGGGTCATCCACTGGGTTGGTTGGTTCCGGTGGCAGGCTGCCAGTATGGGGCTTAGGATTGCCGCCTTGTAGTAACTTTCTAGGTTGGGTACTCCCATTCCCCCTTGTTTGCGTGGCATGTATAATGTGCTTTTCGCTACCCTTGCTCTCCGTTTGTTCCATATAAAGTTTAGGAGTAGTTGTTGTGCCTCTTGTAGAAATCTAGATGGTAGTTTTATGGGTAGTGTTCTAAATAGGTATTGCAATTTGGGTACTATTATCATTTTAATTGCAGCTATTTTCCCTGTCCAGGATATGAATTTGTTTTTCCAGCTTAGCAGCAAGTTTTTTATTTCAGTCAATTGTTTCTGGTAGTTTAATTTGTAGAGGGATGCTGGATTTGGGGTAATGTTAATTCCTAGGAACTTTAGGTGGTCGTTGCGCCAGTCGTATTTAAAGGATGTGCGCAGTCTCTCTAGATCTACTGCCGGTATGTTCATTCCCATCGCTTGTGTCTTATTCATATTGAGTTTATAGTAAGAGCATTTGCTATATTGGGTTAGTATACGGTGAAAGCTGGGTAGGGATATGTGTGGTTGCTCTAGCGTTAGAAGGATGTCGTCTGCGAAAAGCGTGAGTTTATGTTCCTTCCCTGGGCTAGTGATGCCGTGGATATTCGGGTCGTCTCTAATGAGTTGTGTAAGAGGTTCTAGTGAGAGTATGTAGAGGAGAGGCGACAATGGGCAGCCTTGTCGCGACCCGTTCGTGATATGGAATTGTTTTGAGCTAAAGCCTCCGTTTGTGACATTCGCCGTTGGCTTAGAGTACAAAGCTCCCACCAGTCTCAGGAAGGTTTCCGGAAAACCATATTTGAGCAAAACAGCTTGGAGGAAGGGCCAGTGCAACCTATCGAAGGCTTTCTCAGCGTCTAATGATAGCATAACACACTGGGCCCCCCCTCCACGTCTCCTTTGTAATAGGTCCAGTATTTTCCGGGTTCCGTCTGCTCCCTGTCTGCCGTTAACGAAACCTACTTGGTCGTCATGTATTAGGGTTGGGATGATGCCTGACAGTCTGTTTGAGAAGATCTTAGCCAATAATTTAATATCTGTATTGAGCAGGGAGATTGGCCTTAGGTTTTGACTTTTATTGGTGGGTTTGCCCGGTTTGGGTAGCGTAACCACATGTGCCATAAGCATGTCTTGGGGCATTTGGCCTGTCGTGATGATATTGTTGAAGGTTTTTTCTAGGTGTGGGGTTAGGACATTTGTCATCGTCTTGTAATAGGCATTTGTGAGACCGTCAGGTCCCGGTGACTTGCCCTGTGGGAGTGAGTGTATAGCTTTCTGTATTTCTTCTCGTGTGACTGGGTGTTGTATTATATGTATTTGTTGTTCCGACAGAGTTGGCAGTGAGGACAGTTGTAGGAAGTTCTGAATGTCCTGAGGTGTGGGTTGATGTAGACTAGGGTCTTCTTTGAGGTTGTATAGTGTGTGATAATAGTCTGCCATAGTATCATTGATTTCTTGTGGGTTGTGGATCTTAGATCCGTGGGGTGTGAGTAGAAATGGAATTTTGGCATTGGATTGTTTTTGGCGTAGCATGTTCGCTAGGTGTTTGCCTGCTTTATTTCCTTGCGAGTATGTGGTTTGTTTTAGTTTGTGCAGAATGTGCGCTGTTTTGGAGATTGCTATGTGATTGATGCTTGACGTGGTGGCTTGGATTAATTTTACGTGTTGTGGTGAGGGTGTTGCTATATTTGCCGCTGTGGTATCCCTCAGGGTTCGCAGCAGGTGTAAGTGTTCCTGTTGTGTTTTTTTATGTAGATAGGAGGCTCTACTGATAAAGAGCCCTCTGATGACTGCCTTGTGGGCTTGCCACACAGTGGTCGGTTGGACGTCTGGTGTGTCATTTATGTGGAAGTACGTTGATAATGCTTCTGTCATTGTATTGGAGAATGTTTTGTCCTTTAAAAGTGAGTCGTTTAGCCTCCACGGTGGCCGTCCTCTGTGTGGGTATTCCTCAGTCAATCTTAGTGTGATTGGGCCGTGGTCCGACCATGTTATATCTCTAATCTCACTATGTGCCATCTTGGGGATCAGTGTGCCTGAGATGAATATGAAGTCTATCCTTGAATATGATTTGTGTACTGCTGAATAGAAGGAGAACATTTTCTCGGAGGGGTGACATGTCCTCCATGAGTCATAAAGACCATAGTCCCCCAATAGTTTATTGATCGCTTTGCTTTGTGTTTTAAGTGCCTTAGATCGTGGCGTCGTGGGTAACAGCGTGGTGTCCATATGTGGGTCGAGGAGGTGGTTGAGATCCCCACACATTATAATTGGGGCATTTTGGTTAGGAGGAAGTGCGGAGAGCACCTTATGAATAAAATTTCGTTGGTGTACATTGGGGGCATAAAAGCTTGCTATAACGTATTGTAAATCATTTATGAGGCAGTGTATTATCACATATCTACCTTGTTTGTCCCTAATTACTTGTAATGTTTCAACAGTTAATGAGGAATGGAGGAGGATTGAGGCTCCTCTCGACTTGGAGGAATGGGTTGCATGGAATTGGTGAGGGTAGTTTCGTAGGTCGAAGTTAGGCACCCTTGAGGTGACAAAGTGGGTCTCCTGTAAGCATACGATGTCCGCTTTGATTGTTTTTGCCTCTTCCAGCATCATGCGTCTTTTGTGTGGGGTGTTTAGTCCCCTACAGTTGTGTGAGTATATGTTCATATAATGGGTGGATGATGGAAGGTGTTTGTTTGCATATCTGCATTACATACATGGTGATATTGAGTGAGCTGAGGTTGCTCAGTATACTCCTGCATAAGTATGTTGTTAAGCCTGGGAGCGGGGGATTCATACAGGGTAGAGGGGAGGGAGGGTAAAAACCAAAGTATATACAAATGGACCCGAACGTGGGTCATGGCTTTGTGGCTTTGTGCCACGGGGGAAGGACGCTTGATCGGCGTCTTTATTAGTGTGGCCGTTAGGCTCTTTTTTGTAAAATATGTTAATCTTGTCTCCACAGATTTATATTTCCGTAGTGGGTTTGTTTTACTCATGTTGCTTTTGCGCTGGTGGGTGGGTGGACTCAGGGGGAGTTTGGTTTTGCCTCATACAGGGTGTTTTGTGGGGCAATTCTCCATGTACCTTCCTTGTCTCCGTCATAAGACCCGCCATTAACCCAGTAAACTCTCTCTGCGCCATATTACTCTAGTGTATAGTTTGCGTAACATAGCTTTTAAGAACGTGTTGGTAATGGGAGGGCAGCCTGGCAGAGATATCTGATGCGTGCATATTGGTCACCTTTACAATATACATATACATATTACATTTTTTGTCATTGTGCATGCATTGAACAGATTTTCTATATGTACATCCCTTGTCTCTAGCCCCTCAGACTGCCCTCACGGATCGTTTTAAATAGTTACGTTACAATTACCAGTGAGGTGAACGAATCCCCCTAATTAGTCTGTTCTTGTTCTATCAGTATTGTGTGTTGTAAAAGTCCCCCCCTGTTACTCTGGGTCAGTCTGATTGTCGCTTATGAGGGCCCTCCGCCCACCCGCCCTGGGAAAGCATACATGTTGGAGCTTGGTTATGTAATAAGTAGTTTGCTTAATCAAAGCAATTTAACACATTTTAACTTAACTAGCACTTAATAAACACTTAATAAACAAACAAAACAGGATATAATGACATCTCACGTGTCCCTGGGTACGGCCTTAGCGGCCTAGTCCTCTGAGTAGTTCATGGCGATTTGGATCTTTCAGGGGTTTGACGCCATTCTGGTACTAGGCGTCCTGTTGGGCCCGCTGGAGTCGTTGAGGGGTTTGAAGGGAGCCCCCATTCTTTTAGCAGTCGGGTGCCTTCGTCTGGTGTGGTGATCGCTTTAAGTTCGCCATTCTTGGTAATTAGTAGTTTAGTAGGGTATCCCCAGCGGTACTTGATCCCTGCACGACGCAGCTCCTCAGTCACCGGGTGGAATTCTCTTCTGCGCCTGAGTGTTGCCGCCGATAAGTCCGCCAGGATCTTGACTTTTGTGTAGGTCGCAGGTGGTTCCGTGCGGTTTCTGCTGGCTCGCATCACTGCCTCTTTTATGTGGAAATAATGCGCCCTCATGAGAACATCTCGTGGGACGGAGTCAGGTAGGTTTCGTGGTTTGGGCACCCTATGAATCCTATCTAGTAGGAACATATCTGCGGGTATGTCCGGAGCGTATGCCTTTAGTAGGCCCTGTGCATAGGCTTGTAGATCAGTCGGCAGGACACTCTCTGGGATTCCTCTTAGTCTGAGGTTATTTCTCCTCGATCGGTCTTCAGCATCCGCCATGCGTGCTTCCATCGTTTCAATTTTTTGCTCCAGCCTTGTGACATGATCTGCCATATCATTGTGTGCTGTGGCGTATTCGCTCAGCTTAGTTTCCACATGCGCAGTTCTGTTGCCGACGGCGTGAACTTCCTTACGGAGTTGTCCTATGGAGGATTGCCAGGTTTGTATCAGCTTTTCGGCCATGGCTGCCATTGCCTCATCCAGGTATGCTTTGGTTATGTTATCCTGGGTCGTATGCGAGGGGCCCATGTTTGGAGCGCTTCCCGCCTGTTGTCCGTCGGCGCCATCTTGGATTGGGCCGCGGTCGACTCTGGGCTATGTGCGTTCTTGTTGGCGAAAAAATTCAATTTTTCAGCGTTCTTCTTTCCCTTTAGGCTCGCCATCCTGTGCTTTTTGCTAGTTTTCAGGTGTCTGGGAGACGATGTCATCGGATTTTAAGAGCCCGGGTGCCGGAGCAGTTTCCTATGCTGCCATGCTGCTCGGCGGTCGGCCACGCCCCCAATCTAGACTTTTTTGACCTAGGCGACTTCTCTTCTCAGTGACAATACCTCCTGCTGCACTAAAGGTCCTTTCTGACAGGACACTTGAAGCGGGGCAGGCCAGAAGTTCTATCGCAAATTGGGATAGCTCAGGCCACAGGTCAAGCCTGCACACCCAGTAGTCAAGGTGTTCATCACTCCTCAGAGTGTCGATATCTGCAGTTAAGGCGAGGTAGTCTGCTACCTGTCGGTCGAGTCGCTCTCTGAGGGTGGATCCCGAAGGGCTGTGGCGATGCATAGGACTTAAAAAGGTCCGCATGTCCTCCATCAACAACACGTCTTTAAAGCATCCTGTCCTTGCCGGCATGGTCGTGGGAGGAGGAGGAGGAGGATGACTTCCACCTCTCCCCCTGTTAGATTCCCGTTGTGCTGTGACATCACCCTTATACGCTGTGTAAAGCATACTTTTTAATTTATTTTGCAAATGCTGCATCCTTTCCGACTTGTTGTAATTGGGTAACATTTCCGCCACTTTCTGCTTATACCGGGGGTCTAGTAGCGTGGACACCCAGTACAGGTCATTCTCCTTCAGCCTTTTTATACGAGGGTCCCTCAACAGGCAGGACAGCATGAAAGACCCCATTTGCACAAGGTTGGATGCCGAGCTACTCATTTCCCGTTCCTCCTCCTCACTGATGTCATTGAAGGTATGTTCTTCCCCCCAGCCACGTACAACACCACGGGTACCAGATAGGTGACAACGAGCACCCTGGGATGCCTGTTGTGTTTGGTCTTGCTCCTCCTCTTCCTCCTCAAAGCTACAATCCTCCTCTGACTCCTCTTCCTCACAATCCTCTTCCAGCGTTGCCGCAGGTCCAGCAAGCGATGCTGATAAGGCTGTTTCTGGTGGTGATGGTGACCACAACTCTTCCTCTTCCTCTTCACGCTCATCTACAGCCTGATCCAGCACTCTTCGCAGGGCACGCTCCATGAAGAAAACAAATGGTATGATGTCGCTGATGGTGCCTTCGGTGCGACTGACTAGGTTTGTCACCTCCTCAAAAGGACGCATGAGCCTACAGGCATTGCGCATGAGCGTCCAGTAACGTGGCAAAAAAATTCCCAGCTCCCCAGAGGCTGTCCTAGCACCCCGGTCATACAAATATTCATTAACAGCTTTTTCTTGTTGGAGCAGGCGGTCGAACATTAGGAGTGTTGAATTCCAACGTGTAGGGCTGTCGCAAATCAAGCGCCTCACTAGCATGTTGTTTCGCCGCTGGATATCGGCAAAGTGAGCCATGGCCGTGTAGGAACGCCTGAAATGGCCACACACCTTCCTGGCCTGCTTCAGGACGTCCTGTAAGCCTGTGTACTTATGCACAAAGCGTTGTACGATCAGATTACACACATGTGCCATGCACGGCACATGTGTCAACTTGCCCAACTTCAATGCCGCTATCAAATTTTTTCCGTTGTCACACACCACTTTGCCGATATCCAGTTGCTGCGGAGTCAGCCACTTTTCCACCTGTGCGTTCAGGGCGGACAGGAGTGCTTGTCCGGTGTGACTCTCTGCTTTCAAGCAAGTCAAACCCAAGACGGCGTGACACTGCCGTATCCGGGATGTGGAATAGTACCTGGGGAGCTGGGGGGGTGCCGTTGATGTGGAGCAAGAAGCAGCGGCACAAGAGGACTCAGCCGAGGAGGTTATGGAAGAGGATGGAGTAGGAGGAGTAGAGGAGGTGGCAGCAGGACTGCCTGCAATTCGTGGCGGTGTCACCAACTCCTCTGCAATGCCACACATTCCTTGCTTGTCAGCCGTCAGCAGGTTTACCCAATGCGCAGTGTAGGTGATATACCTGCCCTGACCATGCTTTGCAGACCAGGTATCAGTGGTCAGATGGACCCTTGCCCCAACACTGTGTGCCAGACATGCCATTACTTCCTTTTGCACAATCGAGTACAAGTTGGGGATTGCCTTTTGTGAAAAGAAATTCCGGCCGGGTACCTTCCACTGCGGTGTCCCAATAGCTACAAATTTTTTGAACGCCTCAGACTCAACCAGATTGTATGGTAAAAGCTGGCGGGCTAATAGTTCGGACAAGCCAGCTGTCAGACGCTGGGCAAGGGGGTGACTTGGTGACATTGGCTTCTTAAGCTCAAACATGTCCTTGACAGACACATGACTGTGGGCAGATGAGCGGGAACTGCTCAAGGCGGGAGACGGAGTGGCGGATGGTTGAGAGGGGGCAAGAAGGACAGCAGTGGTTGACGTGGCTGAAGATGCTGGACCAGGAGGAGGATGGCGGCTTAGAGTAGGCGTGCTGCTTGTACTCATGTGTTGATCCCATAGGCGTTTGTGATGTGAGATCATGTGCCTACGCAAAGCAGTTGTACCTAGGTGGGTGTTGGACCTCCCACGACTCAGTTTCCTTTGGCACAGGTTGCAAATGGCAGACACACAAAAAAAATGCCACACTGCTGAGCTCTGCAATGACGGCATTCTGGTGGTGGACACAGCATGCGTTGATTGGCGTGCTGTCGGGCTGACCCCGGGTGCCGATGCATGCTGTCTGACTGTGCCACTAGCTCCTTGCGACGACCCCCCCCTGCTTCCAACTGGTCTCCTCCTCCTCCTCTCTGTCTCCCCATCTGAACTTTCGCCCTGTTCTTCTTCTCTTCTAGCGGGCACCCACGTGACATCCATGGACGCATCGTCATCATCAACCGCTTCGCTTGTATCTGACAACTCAGAAAAGGAAGCAGCAGCGGGTACAACATCATCATCATCATCACACCGTACCTCCATGTGTTTAATGCTGCCTGCCTGAGACATATCCCTGTTATCTACATCCTCTAGCAATAATGGTTGCGCATCACTCATTTCTTCAAACGGGTGTGTGAATAACTCCTCTGACATACCAAGTAAAGCGGCTGTGGTGCTAGTTTTGGTGGTGGCGGCAGGCGGGTGAGTGCTATCTTGAGAGGTGCCTGAAGCTAAGCTGGAGGAGGATGGTGCGTCAAGGTTCCGAGCGGAGGCTGTACAAGATTGGGTGTCCTGTGTTAGCCAGTCAACTAAGTCCTCAGAACTTTTCAAGTTCAGGGTACGTGGCTTCTGAAAACTGGGCATTATTCTAGGGCAAAAGGGAATCACAGCACCACGACCACGACGGCCCCTGCGGGGTGGCCTGCCTCTGCCTGTCATTTTTTTTGGGATTAGTGGTACTATGCGTGCAAGCTACTGTGAGACCAGATATGATTGGCAATGTGCACTGGAACAGTTCTGCAGAGCACACGCTGAAGGAAGGACTGACAGAGCCGCTTGAAGACAAGTAACTGCTATTCAATCTATAACACTGAAAAACAAATTTTGGTTTTAAAAGCACGCTATAGAGACACCAGATATGATTGGCAATGTGCACTGGAACAGTTCTGCAGAGCACACACTGTAGGCCTTAGACACCCGCTTGAAGACAAGTAACTGCTATTCTATCTATAACAGTGAAAAACAAATTTTGGTTTTAAAAGCACGCTATAGAGACACCAAATATGATTGGCAACTGTCAAAGCACGCTGGAACAGGTCTACAGAGCACACGCTGAAGTAGGCCTGACACCCAGACGCTTGCAGACAACTAACTGATCTTCTATTACAGTGAAAAAAAAATATTTATTTTAAATCTAAAGCTTAACCAATTGTTAAAACAGATATGAGTGGTGGCACTGGGCAAATAGGCACAGTATCCAATGTGAACCTCACACAGAAGCTGGCAGGCAGGCAACTGCTCTTCTATTACAGTGAAAAAAAAATATTTATTTTAAATGTAAAGCTTAACCTATTGTTAAAACAGATATGAGTGGTGGCACTGGGCAAATAGGCACAGTATCCAATGTGAACCTCACACAGAAGCTGGCAGGCAGGCAACTGCTCTTCTATTACAGTGAAAACAAAATATTTATTTTAAATGTAAAGCTTAACCTATTGTTAAAACAGATATGAGTGGTGGCACTGGGCAAATAGGCACAGTATCCAATGTGAACCTCACACAGAAGCTGGCAGGCAGGCAACTGCTCTTCTATTACAGTGGAAACAAAATTTTGGTTGTAAAAGCACGCTATAGAGACACAAGATATGAGTGGCAACTGTCAAAGCACGCTGGCACAGGTCTGCAGAGCACACGCTGAAGTAGGCCTGAAACACAGACGCTTGCAGACAACTAACTGCTCTTCTATTACAGTGAAAAAAAAATATTTATTTTAAATGTAAAGCTTAACCTATTGTTAAAACAGATATGAGTGGTGGCACTGGGCAAATAGGCACAGTATCCAATGTGAACCTCACACAGAAGCTGGCAGGCAGGCAACTGCTCTTCTATTACAGTGGAAACAAAATTTTGGTTGTAAAAGCACGCTATAGAGACACAAGATATGAGTGGCAACTGTCAAAGCACGCTGGCACAGGTCTGCAGAGCACACGCTGAAGTAGGCCTGAAACACAGACGCTTGCAGACAACTAACTGCTCTTCTATTACAGTGAAAAAAAAATATTTATTTTAAATGTAAAGCTTAACCTATTGTTAAAACAGATATGAGTGGTGGCACTGGGCAAATAGGCACAGTATCCAATGTGAACCTCACACAGAAGCTGGCAGGCAGGCAACGGCTCTTCTATTACAGTGGAAACAAAATTTTGGTTGTAAAAGCACGCTATAGAGACACAAGATATGAGTGGCAACTGTCAAAGCACGCTGGCACAGGTCTGCAGAGCACACGCTGAAGTAGGCCTGAAACACAGACGCTTGCAGACAACTAACTGCTCTCCTATTACAGTGAAAAAAAATTTTTTATTTTAAATGTAAAGCTTAACCTATTGTTAAAACAGATATGAGTGGTGGCACTGGGCAAATAGGCACAGTATCCAAAGTGAACCTCACACAGAAGCTGGCAGGCAGGCAACTGCTCTTCTATTACAGTGGAAACAAAATTTTGGTTGTAAAAGCACGCTATAGAGACACAAGATATGAGTGGCAACTGTCAAAGCACGCTGGCACAGGTCTGCAGAGCACACGCTGAAGTAGGCCTGAAACACAGACGCTTGCAGACAACTAACTGCTCTTCTATTACAGTGAAAAAATATATTTATTTTAAATGTAAAGCTTAACCTATTGTTAAAACAGATATGAGTGGTGGCACTGGGCAAATAGGCACAGTATCCAATGTGAACCTCACACAGAAGCTGGCAGGCAGGCAACTGCTCCTCTATTACAGTGAAAAAATAATATTTATTTTAAATGTAAAGCTTAACCTATTGTTAAAACAGATATGAGTGGTGGCACTGGGCAAATAGGCACAGTATCCAATGTGAACCTCACACAGAAGCTGGCAGGCAGGCAACTGCTCTTCTATTACAGTGGAAACAAAATTTTGGTTGTAAAAGCACGCTAAAGAGACACCAAATATGGTTGGCAACTGTCAAAGCACGCTGGCACAGGTCTGCAGAGCACACGCTGAAGTAGGCCTGAAACACAGACGCTTGCAGACAACTAACTGCTCTTCTATTACAGTGAAAAAAAAATATTTATTTTAAATGTAAAGCTTAACCTATTGTTAAAACAGATATGAGTGGTGGCACTGGGCAAATAGGCACAGTATCCAATGTGAACCTCACACAGAAGCTGGCAGGCAGGCAACTGCTCTTCTATTACAGTGAAAAAAAATATTTATTGTAAATGTAAAGCTTAACCTATTGTTAAAACAGATATGAGTGGTGGCCCTGGGCAAATAGGCACAGTATCCAATGTGAACCTCACACAGAAGCTGGCAGGCAGGCAACTGCTCTTCTATTACAGTGAAAAAAAATATTTATTTTAAATGTAAAGCTTAACCTATTGTTAAAACAGATATGAGTGGTGGCACTGGGCAAATAGGCACAGTATCCAATGTGAACCTCACACAGAAGCTGGCAGGCAGGCACCTGCAATTACATTACACAGGAAAAAAAAAAAAAAGCAGCCTGATGTTATAGCCCTAAAAAGGGCTTTTTGGGGTGCTGTCCTTACAGCAGAGATCAGATGAGTCCTTCAGGATTGTAGTGGACACTGAATACCCTAGCCTAGCTATCAATTTCCCTATCTAATCAGCAGCAGCTAAACTTTCCCTCCTCTCACTAAGCATGCATCTTCCGAATGAATCGAAAATGGATGCTGGGAGGGAGGTTGGAGGGTGTGGAAGGGAGGGAGTGCTGCTGATTGGCTGGAATGTGTCTGCTGACCGAGAGGCACAGGGTCAAAGTTTGCCCAATGATGACGAATAGGGGGCGGATCGAACTGCGCATGTGTCCGCCCGCCGCAGCGAACTCGAACACGCTAATTTCGCCGGGAACTGTTCGCCGGCGGACAGTTCGGTACATCACTAGTGAAGACTCTTTGTTACCTTCGCAAGGAATTATCTTCACTTATTAACACAGGTTTACATGGTTGACTCTCTGACTCTCGGCTACATCAAGAAAGAGGAGTTGGGATGAGCCTGATGACTAGACATACTCTGTTATACATTCTGATTGGTTAAACTTTTTACTTACTGTTAACTGTTTATTTGCTGCTGGGAGTTTCAGTAAAAAAAGATAAATATTCAACAAAAAGGCAAATATTCAACTCCTGTCTTTAATAAAATTTAGATTATTCGGTCACTAAGGTTAGAATCATCCCGCATTTTTATGAACACATCTAGCAACAGCTGGGTTACTGCAATATCTATATACATTGCTTAATGTTGAGTAACGAAGCAATATAGCCCTTCTTAACCCCATGTACACAGTATATAACTGCCCAAAATGTATGTACAGCATGAATACATAGATTTAAAAAAATATTCCAAGTATTCCTGAACAGCAATTTATTAATATGTTTTTATCACTCAATATTATTGCAAAGCATGAACAAGTACAAGAACATTGTGTACATTTACATAATTCACTTTTTAGGTATCATTGTAACTATCTATACACAAAGTTGCTGTTTTATTGTGTAATAGGTTATGCATCTATTTTTTTTTAACACAAAATTGGTTGTGATTGGGTTACTAACAGAAGCAATGAAAATCAAAGGAGTAAACAAAATAGACTATTTATGTTACCATTCTGCCTGATGTGCTGCCTCTCACCAAATATAGAAGATTACCCAGGACTAATTGCTATATGAAGCTATATTCAACTGGCAATATAATTGGCCATGGTTTGTGACAGCTACTCAGCAGTTTGATGTCAATAAGACGAGTAAAAATGATTATCTGTTTAGACAATTTTAGTATTATAGCATTGATCACATTAGATTGAAGGAAATTTGCCACTGGAAACCCATAATTATTAATCACTTAGTTTAAATTTAGATTGACAGTTTGTGTCTATAACAGGATTCAATTTATCAAGGCACTTAATTAACAAAGCATTTCGTTTTTATAGAATACATCTATCACTTGACCATTTTTCATTAAAAGTGTATCTAGTCTGAGATACTATATATGGACAAGAGCTAAAGGCAATAAACAGCCCATAATTGATTAGTATGTGAAATGATCACTAGTCCTGTATAATGTTATATTTTAGAACAAGGTATTGAAGAACAGATTGTATTACACCTATCTATAATAAGATGTTATGTGATGATGTTAGATAAGAAGAGACAACATATTTAATAAAAATAGAGCAATTCTAATTATTAAATTATTTTAAATAGTTATTATTGGCGTTGACCATCAAAATGAAGAAATCCATATTTATTTATTTTTCGCTTTAATTTTCCATTTCTTGTGTTTTTATATAGGTTAATAAACTGTTTCTAAAAATAATAGGAAAGCGATGAGGCATAACTTCAGCATGAACAGTGTGCAACCCTGGCAGGTGAAAGCAATTCTTTAATATTAAGCTGAATCAGTCACTTTTATGATACCATACATCTTTCCCAAAGTCATGTCCCCTATTACGTATTTAAAATAATCAGTTTTGGAACAAAGCAATACTTATTGAAAGATTAACCCCTTAAAGGAGAAAATGATATTGTTTGCTATGACAACATTTGTCTTCCTAAAGTCCTTCTGCCAGCACGCAACGTTGTGGTTATTTAGGCCTGGCAGATTTTTTGCAGCCCTGTTGTTAAATTAGTTGGTCATTCCATTTATTATTTTAAGATTGTTTTGATGCCATACTTTGTAATTGCTCAAAACCAGGCGTGACACAGAAACGTGCATAGCAGTAGTAATCTCTTCTCACCATAACCACTACATTGTGCGCAGATGCATAAATGCTAAGAATGTCCTTTTAATTCCGAAACCAGTTGCAGTTCTTGCTCAGGTTGTTACGCTACTGAGGTCAATAGTATAGTATTCTAAATAGGTGGGGTGTTTTCAATTCGATTTCTAGGAAATACGTATCTGAAAATAAGATAAATCTCCGCACAGGCTTTCTTGGAAAAAAAAAATATATTGCATTTTTTTTTTGGATAACATTTTTGTTTAATAACCTGACAATAATTCCTATTTAGATTGAATTGAAATGTCTAATGCAAATTCTTTTATGTTTAGCATGATTGACACGTACCATGGTTAATAGAAAGATTGCAATTAAATCAACCTGGAGTTTTAACACAAGATGTTTTTTTTTCATGCGTTCCTAGTGAGTGAATATCACATTTGATCTCCATCTGTAAACGGTATTTGTGTTGCAGCCAACGTGCAAAAAAGACAGATGGTTGTGTGTAATGTTTGCAAGCAAACTGCCACATTTCTGATAAACAAGGTTTTTAAAAGCAGTAAAATATGGAGTGAGTTGTTGGAAACATACGAAATATGGCTTTAAACCAGTCTCCAGGCTCACATTGTGGAGACAAAAAGATTGTCAAATTTGTGAACCCTTCAGAATTATCTGTGTTTTCACATTATTTGATTTTAATGCGATATGGTCTGATCCCGCTAGCAGAAAAAGAGAATCCATTTAAAGGGACAAATCATGTTGAAGCTGATTCCATTCTTACATTCTATATTGTATAGATTATGCATTAAAATAGCAATAGGAAAAAAAACACATTGAAAATATTTTTTTTTTAAAAGAGACTGAAACAGGGGCATTACTAGGTTCTGGAAATATATGGGGCTTGAGTTTAAATCAAAACTTTATGACCCCCACAATGACAGAGAGATGGGGCTGACACAGGCACGGACTGGCCATCGGGCAAACACCGGGCAAATGCCCGGTGGGCTGCATTTTCCATTTGCCGAGGCCCGCAGGGGAGATCACAGAATCTCCCCTGTCGGCCCATGCAGGGCCAGCACTGTCGGAGCGCCGGCCCCACTGATTTCCATGACGGGCCGGTGGGGAGATCAAAGATATCCCTCACCGGCCCACATACAGTGTGGTGCAGCCGACGGCAGGGGAGAGAGGGAGGGAGACAGGAGAGGAGCTCTATTTGCAGTTCCACCAGGTTCCTCTTGCGAGATCCAGAGTCATGGCAATGCTCCGGATCTCGAGAGTGAACTCTAGCCTCACAGGCTGGAGATCACTCACCACTAGCACCACCAGGGATGGCAGCACGGTCGTCCCTCACAGACTAAAGGTAAGAAGGGAGGGGGGATATAATCTGTTTTTTTTTTTATTAATATATATTGATAATAATCTGCCCCACCCCCTCTAACACACAAGCCCTCCAAACATATTCACACACCAGTACCCTCACTCATACACACACACACTGCACCCCTGGCACTCACAGCACCCTCACTCACACACACACACTGTACCCCTGGCACTCACAGCACCCTCACTCACACACACACACACTGCACCCCTGGCACTCACAGCACCCTCCCTCACACACACACACTGTACCCCTGGCACTCACAGCACCCTCACTCACTCACTCTCACACACACACACACACACACACTGTACCCCTGGCAGAATGTTTGTACTTGCATAATGCTAGCTTAGAGCTGCTGTTTGAGTTCATTACTTGAAATAGGGCTAGAGGACATTTGATTAGTAAGCTTTACCAATGCTCTGATTATATTTCCAACTTCACATAGACTTTAATGGAGTTGGAAATGTAATCAGAGCATTGGTAAAACTTACCAATCAAATGTAATTTATCTAGACCTTACTATTTTGCATATAAACGTTTTCTAGGACTATACTTTATTTGGATAATTGGTAAAAAAAAAAAGTTACATAGAACTGAATGAAGAATGTATAGTGATACTAAATTAATATCAACAATATATTATTCTTCAGTCCTATATAACAACAGATTTAACAGATTTTTATTTATATTGTTTTTTTAAAGTTATTTTCTGTCCAATTTTGTTGTGTTACTTTCAATAAAAGTGTGGTTATTTATATATTTAGCTTGTAGTTTTTCATACACTGCCTGGCCAAGAAAAAGGTGCCACCAAAAAAAAAGGTCACACACTCAATATTTTGTTGGACCGCCTTTAGCTTTGATTACGGCACACATTCACTGTGGCATTGTTTCGATAAGCTTCTGCAATGTCACAAGATTTATTTCCGCCCAGTGTTGCATTCATTTTTCACCAAGATCTTGTATTGATGATGGGAGAGTCGGACCACTGCGCAAAGCCTTCTCCAGCACATCCCAAGGATTCTCAATGGGGTTAAGGTCTGGACTCTGTGGTGGCCAATCTATGTGGGGAAATTATGTCTCATGGTCCCCGAACCACTCTTTCACAATTTGAGCCCAATGAATCCTGGCATTATCATCTTGGAATATGCTGTGCCATCAGGGAAGAAAAATCCATTGATGGAATAACCTGGTCATTCAGTATATTCAGGTAGTCAGCTGACTTCATTCTTTGGGCACATAATGTTGCTGAACCTAGACCTGACCAACTGCAGCAACCCCAGCACTGCCCCCACAGGCTTGTACAGTAGGCACTAGGCATGATAGGTGCATCATTCCACCTGCCTCTCTTCTTATCCTGATGCACCCACTCTGGAACTGGGAACATCTGGACTCATCAGAGCACATGCCCTTCTTCCATTGCTCCAGAGTCCAATCTTTATGCTCCCTAGCAAACTGAAGCCTTTTTTTTTTCAAATTAGCCTCACTGATTAATGATTTTCTTAAGGCTACACAGCGGTTCAGTCCCAATTCCTTGAGTTCCCTTCGCATTGTGTGTGTGGAAATGCTCTTAATTTCACTATTAAACATAAGTTCTCCTGTTGTTTTTCTATGATTTGATTTCACCAAACCTTTAAGTGATCGCTGATCAAGATCAATCAGGGTTTTTTTCCGACCACGATGGTTCCCCACTATCCTTCCAGTTTTTACCAATGTGTTGGACAGTTCTTAACCCAATTTTAGTAGATTCTGCAATCTCCTTAGATGTTTTCTCTGCTTGATGCATGCTAATGATTTGATCCTTCTCAAACAGACTAACATCTTTTCCACGACCACGGGATGTGTCTTTCGACATAGTTGTTTAAGAAATTAGAAGCTACTCATTGCATGAGTTGGGGTTAAATAACTTGTTGCCAGCTGAAAGAGAATCACCCATGCAGCAACTATCCAATAGGAGACTCTTAGCTATTTGCTTAGTTAAATCCAGGTGGCAACTTTTTTTTTGGCCAGGCAGTATATTAGATTCCTTAAATTCATTAAAAAGTGTAATATTAATAAAATGATAGAAAAAACTATTTAAAAATCATTGAGGGAAAAAAGTCATTTTCGGTTTTGGTTTTCGGCCAAGGGCATTCCTGAAATTTCGGTTTCGGCCCAGAATTTTCAGTTTGTTGCTTCCCTAGATCAAACATTAGCATTTTTGCTTTGATAGCCATGTGAAGAAAATAACAGAAATGTTTCTCCATAAGTGCTTAGGAAAGAGAAGAGATTATCTGGAGGGTATTCAGAGATATGGGAAACAGGAACTTAATAGATATTATAAAAGTAAAATTACATTTAATATTAATTTAAATACTAGTAGGTGTCAGAGAGCCATAACGATTAAGAAAAAAATAAAATAAAATATAAACAGTAATCTGATCATCTTAATGAAAATTATGCTTCCATAAAAATTTAATCTGCAAGCAATAAATTGCTATAATTTTACTTATTAGATTTCTAGAGAAATATACAGGTCTTTTCAATTTAACTACGTGATTTGCCTTGATAAAAGGAATCCACTGTGGATTCTTTAAATGTGTAAGAATGGTAACGCAACACTGTCCAATATTATAGTAGATAAATATGTTGTTATTAATACATTAAAGTAATTTTATTTGGATATTTGAGCAGTTCTATTTTATTTACGTACATACAATTAATGTGTTTTGAATTTAGTTAACATTTATTATAAATGTATATTGGGAATCAGCTAGAATCAAAGCAGCTCTTTCATCGTTTGGGGTCTTTGCATAATTTGGTAAATTTGCCATTGGGAGTGTTAAACTCTCATGCATGCGCGAGAGTACCAAACTGAGGTCTTTGAATGATCCTGCAAGAACTTCCATAGACAGAGCCTTTTTTTTCTACTCACTAGTGAGTGCTGGGGGCTTGACAAGGCTTGACAAACTGTGGCTCCACCTTTTGGTCAATATTGCCAAGAGAAGGAAAAATACTACGACCAAGTTGTCCGTACTCTGTAATAGTATATCTTTTAACTGGTTTGGAATTTCAGTGAAATTTTCTGTGAGATTTTATTTTTATGAAATACTCATTTTGGAGCGGGCTGAAAGTACGCCTTTACTGTACTCAGGATAAACTACTCTATGCATGTATTTAAACAATTTTGCATTTATATAGTAATGACAAAAATATTATGTGGGGAAAACCAGAAAACAAAATACATAAAACATTTACAAAAATAAAAGGTTCCACTAAAATAAAAAGTATTTAAGAAAAACAAACTGCCAAACATCCCCTCTAGAATATCGTTTGGCTCGAGAGATCTGTCTCTTTTATCCTCAGTGTTGCAAGCTGTGTGCCAATATTGACGAAAATATTAGAGTGCCAATTTTACTTTGTGACATTTATTACTTAATTAACTCTTGCTTATTTTAATGATGGTGTACACACTTCATAGTCTAATTGCCTCCTGGTTTCTTTTCACATTCTCCCTATTGTCAGTTTTTCCTGCATGCAATGAGGTGACTACTTTGACATATTTTGCTCAACCAAAGAGCTTTTTCAGATTGAGTCGTTATTAGTATTATCTTCTACTAAAAATATACATATATTGTTCATTATATTTGCTCAAACTAGAAACAATTAATTCATGTGATTGAATAAAATAACTACAATATATCACTATGTATATTACTGCCATCATATGGTTGGTTAGAAAAGCACTAACTAAAAGACTCTGGAAGGCCAACAGGGTTATTAACTAAAGTGAGAATTGTTGGGAATTCAGTGTGAATTCATTGTTAATTTCAAACTTAAGGTCAAAGTAGCTGGATTGGAAAAATCAGTCAACTATGCTTTCACTTTAGTTACTTTCTCATTAAAGGGACTTTATATTCATTAGAACCACTACAGTTTAAAGGATCACTAAAGGACACAAACATGTATTCCTGACCCTATACTGTTAAAACCACCATCTAGCCCCCTAGATCCCCCATGCCTCCATAAATATAGCAACATATTACTGTATTCAAGCCTGAAGCTGTAGCTCTGCATGCTGTTTGTCTCAGAAGTGGTAGCCTGATCCAATCACAGTGCTTCTCCATAGGGTTGGCTGAGACTGACAAGGAGGCAGATTAGGGGCAGAGCCAGCATAATTAAAATACAGCCCTGGCCAATCAGCATCTCCTCATAGAGATGAATGAAATCAATGAATCTCTATGAGGAAAGTTCAGTGTCTGCATGCAGAGGATAGTGAATGTTTGGATGCATTTTAGGCAGCCATGACCCAGGAAGGATCTCTAACAGCCATCTGAGGAGTGGCCATTGGAGTTATCACTAGGCTGGAATGTAAACACTGCATTTTCTCTGAAAAGACAGTGTTTACAGCAAAAAGCCTGAAGGTAATGATTCTACTCACCAGAACAAATTTAATAAGCTGTAGTTGTTCTGGTGACTCTAGTGTCCCTTTAATGTTGTGGCTGTGGGGCATATAGCTTGTACCTGCAGGCTAAGCAGTTTAAATGCTTATTTTCTGAGAAAAGGCAGTGTTTGCACTGCTGCCTAAGTCCAGCTCTAGTGGCTGCCATTCAGACTGCCACTAAAAGGAATTCCTGGGTTTGGTGGAGAAGCTGAATGCTCCCCAAAAAGATTCATTACATTACTTAGCCATGCAAGGGCACTAATCTCCAAATTTGTCAATACCTCGCCCACATTTCTAAAAAACTGACCCTGGCAATACCTATTATTGTCAAAGATACTTTAAATGACACCAAATGCAAAGGCAGTCTGGCTCGCTCTTGTGGGTGTATCTGGATGGTCATTATAAACAGTTTAAATACAGCCATAACAAATGAGGGTTTAATTACATCCATGCAAAGATGTTTTAGAAAGAGATTGATTTGGTAATAACGCTATATTTTATATTAAAACTCCTCAATTTGTTTTTGTTTTTAAAAGTACATACTAAAAAAATAATATATATAAAATGAAGCAGTTCTGTCCCTCGTGCTCATTACTGGATAGGTGTATGAATTTTAAGGTACCTATAGTTTGTTTTTTTGATATTTTTGGCAAAAACACAGCATACTTGAAGTTTATCAGCAATATATTGCTAATCTGGGAGGATGATGTTGAAGTCTTGAAGGTCATGGTACAGGACTTAAATGATCTTGACACTTCTATTACGTTCACGTAATATTACAATTACCAAATACCACATTCTCTTGGTTCCCATGGCGCAACTGGGCCTACAATTTGCAGAAAAGTAGTGATGGTCCAGGCACTCAAGTTAAATCTAGTGAGAATATTTATTGAAGCAGATGTAAACAACGTACCGGCTCGCAACAGGGGCTTTGTTAACCCCTTAAGGACACAGCTTCAGAAGCTTGTCTTTCACTTAATGACACAAGCATTTTTTGCATTTTTTGCTGTTTGTGTTCAACTGCAATTTGCATTTTACTAATTTATTGCACCGACGCATGTTATATACCGTTTTTTAAAGGACAGAAAGGGCTTTAATTTGATGTAACATATATTTACATAAATGCTTATTTATTATTAAAAAATACAGAAAAATGCAAAAAAAATGAAAAATCTTGATTTTTTTTACAGTTTTTGCAATAATAATGTGTGCACAATTAGTGCAGGTTAAGGAAAGTAATGAAAAATAAATTCATTTAGTTGTTCTGATTTACAGAATATATAATGTGTCTGGGATTTTAAGTTTTTTTTTGGTAGTTACAGGTCACAAAGCACAAGGAGTAAAATAAACTTTTAATGTGGAGCGATTTTAGAATTTGGTATGTTTGTCTTGTAAGCTTAATAGCCATAAAAGAAAACAAAATTGCCACACAAAAGTATATATTTATATAAAGTAGACACCACAGGCTATTTACCTAAGGTTGTTTTGACACTTTCTACGTAGCCATTTTACCGCCAACCTCTGCTAAATATTGGAGTAAAATTGTGTTTTTTGGGGGTTTTCGCACACAAACTTATAACAAAGAACTTCTTATGTGTATTTTGTAAAGTTGGTGTGTGCTATTCCTGTACAAAGTTTTATTATGTGTTCAGTTACTTCTGCTGAGTACAACGGTACCCCCATTGTATGTCTTTGGCATTATTTTGTGAAGCTACAGTGCCATATAGGAGACCTGTCCTTTTCAGTATTCACAGTAGAATTTTGAGAGACGGATTTAATGATCCTATGCTTCCATTTGGGGTATTATAACAGTTTGACTGTTCAAAAAAAAAACACAAAGGCCTACCATTTGTAAAAGTAGACACTCCAGGGTATCTCATAAGGTGCATATTGTGCCTTAACATGCCCCCATTTTTTTACCATTACATGCCAAAGTATGTGGTAAAAAATAATTTTGTGCATTTTTTACATACGGATTGCATTTTTGCTGGGCATTTTGTATATTTCATATGTGCCACTAAGTTCAAAACCTCCAAATTATGCTCAGCTAAGTCTTCTGAGTAAAAAGACATCCCCAATGAATGTCTTTGGCACTATTTTGTGAAGCTACAGTGCCATATTGAAGACCAAGCCATATCAGTTTTTACAGAACTTTGAATTTTGACGCTGGGCCTATGTGCAATTTCCAAGCATCTTCGCAGGTTTTAAATTCAAACTACCCCACAAAGGCCTACCATTTCTTAAAGTAGACACCCCAGGGTATTTCAAAAGGCATATTTTGAACCTTAGCGTGGGATAATTTTTCCGCTAGCTTGTACCAGGTGTAGTGGTAATAAGCGTTTTTTCTGCCTTTTTGACACACAAAGTGAGTTTGCACAGTATATTTTGCAAACCTTATGTGTACCACCACTCTATAATACTTTATATGTTGCTCAGCTATGTCGGCTGAGTACAAAAATACCCCCGTATGTACCTTTGCCAGGTATATGTGGACATCGGAGGGGCACATTTGGGACACAGCCATTCCATTTTTTTTTTAACTTTACATTTTTACGCTGTGCCCATGTCCCATTTTAGAGTATTTTACCAGGCTATATAATCCAAATACCCCATGAAGCCATACCATTTCTTAAAGAAGACATCCCAGGGTATTTCAAAAGGTATATTTTGAACCTTAGCATGGGATCATTTTTCCGCTAGCTTGTACCAGGTGTAGTGGTAATGGGCATTATTAAATGTATTTTTTTAACGTTTTAAAACTTCTTTTACTTTTTAAAACTATTTTTTAAACTTTTGTTTTGCTTATTAATTTTTTTAAAGTTTCCTAAACTTTCGTAAAACTTTTTTTTACAGATTTAACATTTTTCTAAGCTTTTTCTTTTACCGTTAACCCCTAACTAGCAGTAAGCAGCACCCCAGCTAGCAAAATATTTAATTATACAATATTTAAATTAGTTAATTAAATAAATGTAACGCCTGAGGGTTAAAAAATAAATAAAAGTTAATCGTCAGGGGTTAAAAAAAATTAGATCACAGTACAATACTGTGATCTGTATTTTGATCACTGTAGGCAGTGATAGACTGGCAGGGAAGGGGTTCATTTTTATTTGGACTGGGTAAAGGGTTTATTTTTTTTAATTTTTTTACTTAAACGTTATTAAAACTTTTTTTTTTACTTAATTTTTTAACTTTTTAAAGCTTATTTTAAAACTTTTTTTAACGTTAACCCCTAGTTAGCCTAACACTAAATCCCCCAATTCCCCACTAACTTCCACCCTCCCCAGCTAGCTAAATTTATAATTTTAAAATATTTAAATTAATTAATAAAATAAATTTAACCCCTGAGGGTTAAAAAAAAAAAAGAATTAACCCTCAGGGGTTAAAAAAAAAATCAGATCATATTAAAATGTAATCCCTGCCAATTGATCACTGTAGTCAGTGATCAATTGGCAGGGAAGGGGTTAATTTTTTATTAAAATGGGTAAAGGGGGGTGGGATTTTAATTTTCCTTTTTTTTTTACACCAGGGGGCAGGATCACTGAAGATCCGTCTCCCTGCACTTCACACTGAACCCGGAAGTGCAGGGAGGCGGAGGTGAGTATACAGAGCACATGTGCCCACTCTGACATGCTGTCAGAGCGGGCACATGTACTGGGGCAGCCCGATCCGGTGCTCCCGGTGTTCTATCAGATCTCTATACCTTGTCAGAATGCTATACCGGAATACAGAGGCAGACCGGAGCACCATTAACCCCGCGATCGCCGCGATTGCGGCGATCTGGGGTTAATTTTACCGCGTGACGGACGAGGTCCGTCACCCGTCGTTAAGGGTATTCCCTGGATGACGGACCTCGTCCGTCACCCGTCCTGAAGGGGTTAAGTTCACTCAATATTACAGTAAGATTATTAGTTTACTTTATTTATGTGTATTTAAGAACGCTGAACTGGTATATACATTGTTTTAGAGCACAACAGATCAAATGTGACCAGTTTTCACACCCACACACCCGACCTCTTAAAAATGCTAATTTAATATGTCATAATAACTCAATAGATTGCAAGCTCACGTGTGTCACGTCAGGGTTCTCTTCTCCATTTGTATCAGTGTGTCTTATTATTTATCACCCTGTCTGTATAATTAGCAATATTGTATGACTTGTTAAACAATCTGAATAAGAGTGCTGTATAAGATCTTTTAAATAAAAATAATAGATAAGGAACAACTCAAATCCTCGTAAATGCGTAAAATAATGGGATCAATGACAGCCTAATTCCTGCAGAGGAGCTGCAGAAGCACTCTATTATAACAAATTCGCTTCAGGCTTCTGTTAGACAGCACTTTATTATCTCCCACGTATAGGAGACCAATCACACCGGCCATGGGAGCAATGCTCCAGAAGCTTTTTATTTCTACTGAGGATTTCAGCACAGTACAGTACAGCATGTGCCATATCACACTTTGATTTACTAGCCCCTATACTCAGACGTTATTTTTATATTGTGGTTATATATATTATGCAAATATTAATATTTATAGAAGATTGAAAAGAATAAAATGAAATACATTCTGAATACCTCACAGTGCTATTCCTGCATGATCCAGTCTGACTTGTGCAGGCAATTCATGCGATCTTTGTACAAGTACTTGGACGCCAAAATGAGAAGAAATGTTTTTGCAAATGTTGTCAGATCATTGAGGGTGGAGACTAAGTCCTAAGTTTTTTTCCATGCCCCATTACCACTAAAATTCAGCAGTTATGCTGCTTGGAGTGTCCATTTAAAGCAACGATTGTGCTACTCATAAAAATAACACATATTGGGAAGTTAGCATTAAAGGAAAACTTTAAACACCATAAGCACAAAAGCCTACTGTAGTTGTTATGGTCCTAGGAATGACAACTTACCTTGGTCCTGTCGGGTAGCCATCAGCAGCAATCTGCTGCACGAGGCTCCTGAAAAGAGCTTGTATTAGCTCCACTGAGCTAAACCCTGCCATGTAGGGCCAGCCCATTGATTGAGCGTATAAGTCGAGCACTCTCGGCCAATGACCACAGCCCTGCATGGCCAGGCGTAACTCAGTGGCAAGAGACTCCGGCAGCAGGGGATGTAGAAGCAGGCGCTCAGTGGGAACCAGGTAAATTGTTAAACCACAGTTTGGCACTATCTGTAGTGGGTATGGTGTTTTGTATGTTCCTTTAAATCACTATATTATGAAGGAGAAAAACATAAACAGTGTGACTAACAAAATACCCATATACTGGAATAATGATAGAAACATTTAAATACATAAAGGGAATCAACACAGTAAAGGAGGAGACCATATTTAAAATATGAAAGCTACCACAACAAGAGGACATAGTCTTAAATTAGAGGGGCAAAGGTTTAAAAATAATATCAGGAAGTATTACTTTACTGAGGGGGTAGTGGATGCATGGAAAAGTCTCCCAGTTAAGTGGTAGAGGTTAACACAGTAAAGGAGTTTAAACATGCGTGGGATAGGCATAACGCTATCCTAGCTATGAGATAAGACCAGGGACTAATAAAAGTATTTAGAAAATTGGTCAGACTAGATGGGCCGAATGGTTCTTATATGCCGTCACAATCTATGTTTCTATGTTTCTATGAACCCTTTGTCAGTATAAAATCAATCGTATTTATCGGCGTATAACACGCACTTTTTTCCCCTGAAAATAGGGGGAAAATCGTGGGTGCGTGTTATACGCCGATATCCCATAATTACTTACCTGTCCTGAAGCGTGGGCCGGCTTCACAGCGCGCACCGCGGTACAGGAACTTTAATTTAAGGTTCCGGTTTCCGGCGGGACTGAAAGGAAGTGTGCACAATAGTGTGCACACTTCCTTTCAGTCCCGCCGGAAACCGGAACCTTAAATTAAAGTTCCTGTACCGCGGTGCGCGCTGTGAAGCCGGCCCACGCTTCAGGACAGGTAAGTAATTATGGGAGGGGAGGAAAGTACACTATGGGAGGGGAGGGGGGGGGAAAGTACACTATGGGAGGGGAGGGGGGGGGAAAGTACACTATGGGAGGGGAGGGGGGGGGAAAGTACACTATGGGAGGGGAGGGGGGGGGAAAGTACACTATGGGAGGGGAGGGGGGGGGAAAGTACACTATGGGAGGGGAGGGGGGGGAAAGTACACTATGGGAGGGGAGGGGGGGGAAAGTACACTATGGGAGGGGAGGGAGGGGGGGGAAATACTAGGGGAGGTGAGGGGGGGAAATACTATGGGAGGGGAGGGGGGAGAATACTATGGGAGGGGAGGGGAGGGGAGAATACTATGGGAGGGGGGAGAATACTATGGGAGGGGAGGGGGGGTAATACTATGGGAGGGGAGGGGGGGAGAATACTATGGGAGGGGAGGGGGGGAGAATACTATGGGAGGGGAGGGGGGGAGAATACTATGGGAGGGGAGGGGGGGAGAATACTATGGGAGGGGGAGGGGGGGAGAATACTATGGGAGGGGAGGGGGGAGAATACTATGGGAGGGGGGAGAATACTATGGGAGGGGGGAGAATACTATGGGAGGAGGGGGGGGAGAATACTATGGGAGGAGGGGGGAGAATACTATGGGAGGAGGGGGGAGAATACTATGGGAGGAGGGGGGGAGAATACTATGGGAGGAGGGGGGAATACTATGGGAGGAGGGGGGAATACTATGGGAGGAGGGGGGAATACTATGGGAGGAGGGGGGAATACTATGGGAGGGGGGGAGAATACTATGGAAAGGGGGGGACACACTATGGGATGAGGGGGGAATACTATGGGATGAGGGGGGAATACTATGGGATGAGGGGGGAATACTATGGGATGAGGGGGGGAATACTATGGCATGAGGGGGGAAATTTCCTGGAATTTCTTTCTAAAAATGAGGTGCGTGTTATACGCCTGTGCGTGTTATACGCCGATAAATACGGTACTTTTTTAATAAAGGATAAAATTACCTGTGAAATATACAAACAAATGACGTATTAGACGTATTAGAAATGCATAAAACAGTGTAGAATTAACTCTGAATGAAGACTGTTTTAATAGCCTCTATTAACAGAAATCTACTATCACATTTTTAGAACTAGTTATGAATATGTTTGTACATTACATATTTCCTAATGTCATTTTTAAAAAATGCTACAAAATACTATTAAAAAATAGCTTTTTAATTACTCATTTTAATGTATCCCATGATATACATGTACAAAACTAAATTTACTATTCAACGACCCAAAGCTTTAAAATGTCATCTGATCATAAAATAAAGCCTCGATATGGAAAAAATGGCAAATCATGCAGCAGAACTGTTGATGTTCATATATTTTTGAGTGAAAATCCTAGCACATTAAGTTACCCTAATGTCAGTCAGTTTGCCAGAAACTTGCGCTTATTTTGCATCATAAATGCTATTCAGCCAATGAGTCATTATTTCTCCTGCAAACAGTACTTGATTCTACTGCTGGAAAATAAGCCCTCCAAATAATGAACAGTATTTTAATGACTATACATTTTAGATTTTAAGAGCTTTTTTTTTTTTGCTTAATGCTCTTTTTTTTAATCCACAGAAAAATAGCTTAAATAGATTCGAATGAATGCTATTTATTAGTTTTTTAATATTATGAAGGACAGATAGTCGCATTACCACTTGTCTATACGCCTATAACATGATTTATCCGTAATTTTACATATTTGCAGTTTAGGATATATCCTGAATTTAAAGAGATATCCATTAAATAAATAGTTTGATTTAATTTGTGCATGATTTTGTTTGACTTCATTTCAACCATTTTTTAGTAAAATTAGAAATAAACATTTTTATCTATTGAAAGCTAAAAGCACTAATCTATGGCTGCTCGTTTTATGTGACATTCCCCCAAGATGCACTTCACACATCATAATGTGTACATCACAGTATATTAGGCTGGGCAATCTCTTCATATAGGAGTTCTAAGGGATGATGCTACATTGTTCTGTAGTAACAACATGGAACATGGCCATTTTGTTGGAGGTAAGATTTTTCTTAAATTATTGCAGTAGCAACACACACTGTGGTGCAATGTCCCTGTCTCCCTTAGTCATGCAATGTAAAACATTGCAGCTTTAGAGAAACTAATTACTAATAAATGCATTGCAAGACTAAGACTCCCTCTAGTGGCTGTCACTCAGTCACTACCGGCACTTCCTGCTTGCTAGACGACTTTTGGTTGCCTAACTGACTATGGACATCCTCATGATATCTATCGTCAATTAATTCCCCAGAGAAAAGCATTAAAGCAATAGTTTCCTAAGGGGAGAGCCTAATGCCCTCACCACACCATGCATGTGTAATAGTCGTCATCGTCCTCCCCCCCCGTGGGGTGACGTCGGAGGCAGCCGAATGCTGACCCAGGGCTGGAATCTGGTGAATATAGAAAGTTTTTGTTTTTTTTACTTTTTATTGGGGCACGAGTGAGGGGATGACCAGTGGCAGCTATAGTGTAAGGAATACAGATTTGTATTCCTTACACAATGGTATCCCTTTAACTTTACAGACTTCAGTCCGCTTCTAAACAATCTCTAAGACTAAAGATGTAACAACATACGTATCTGACTTCTTGGGTTATGTTAGAGCTTTCTGATAAGAAACCTCTGCTGACTTTAACTGGATTTTGTGTGATTGGCACATAGAGATTAACTACAAATCTAGTTGAAGATGGCTAGATCTATAACATGTTCTTGCATAGCATGCTTGAGCAGGTCACCTGCTGCTGAGTTTTACCAGTTTGTCTCTCTTGTGGTCCATGCAAGACTTCCATCCAGCCCTCTGAATACTTTCTGAGACACCTTTAATAAAATGAGAAATAAAAAAATAGAGGAAATCACTCACAACATATTTAATCTGTAGTTAGGTCTGGATAAGTATTCAGAATTTACATAATGCATTTACAACATTGTCAGTCAACACAGCTATTTCAGATGTACTTATTACTACAAATTAAAAAAAAAGCACATTCATTTTAAACACCAGTTGTTTTTATTATCCCATAATTTCAGTTTACAACTAAACTAAGATTACAAATGACTGATAATTGTTTTGCCCCAACTGATTATAACTGACAATTACTGATCACTACTAGTGTTTGATTGATTGATTGATTCCTCTCCAATTGACTTTCTTTTCAGACAGACAAACAGATAAACAGATAGATAGGCATAGATGGATAGATGGATAGATAGATAGATAGATAGATAGATAGATAGATAGATAGACAATTTTTGTTTTTATTTTTCCCCTATAATTTTAGTTTTCCCCAATACCTGAACACTCAATAAGGTGAAACCTCGCTACATCAGTGAGAAAATCAACTTTTTCACTTTGTATTTTTGTGACATTTTAGACAACAGACAAGTCCAATAGTTGTGTGCATAGCACTATAACTAGAACCAAACATTACAATAGGAAATATGACTATATTATTGCAATCTTTCTTAGCTTACAGAATACATGGAAGTGCTTTTGTCTACCGATTATCTATTCAAAACAGCATAGACTGTGTATTTGGCTCAGTTCGTAGAAGACCTTACATCAGAGACAGAGACTGACAGATGGTATGACTTGCAGAATGTAAAGCAATGTCATTCATGATTGGTCTATTTGTTTTAAGGTATTTGCATCTCCTGGGCTTGTGAAAACCATGCAGGATTGCTGCAAAGCTAAGATACGCAACTCAAGTGAGGGCTGCAGCAGATAGTCTGCTAGTTCATGCTATTATTTAGTAAATTATGAAAAGGAATGCTACTGAGAACTATATTACATAAACAATCTGGAGACCAGATGTTACAGATGTTGACATATTTTTTACATTTTGCTAGTATTTCTTCCAGTTATTTTCCAGTGTGGTAGCCAAAATGGAAATTGTGGTGGATTGTGTACTGACTAATTTATCTTTGTAAAACTTGGATTGAAGAGTAGGAAGACTTATTTACCAAACAGTAGGCTACGGTGAGTTAGCATTTCAGTTACCAAAGCAAAGACACAACAGCAACATTTTACTATTTCCAATTTGAAACCGTTAATGTATGTTGTTTTCTCACTGCAACTCACGTAAACTCTGTGTGAGTGAACCCCTATTTCTGGTTTATTGGGGACAAGTCGGTCTTTCAAGCAATGTGTATCATGAAATCTCTCTCCGCCGTTATCCTAAATAGACTACTATATCCCTGTCATTGAGTCTCTATCTGCTTTTACTGGGTATATGTTCAGCTGTCATAGGTCTATTAATAATAATAATAATAATAATAATAATGTCTTATTACCATCACAGTGTCCCCAATGATAGTTAGAAAATATGAGTTTCATCCAAATGTAGCATTGTTTTTCTTAATTCTGCCATTTGGTACAAAGTTATAGCTGGCATAATATTCAATTTTGGGTTAGAAGCTAGAATAACTTGATAAAAGGCACCTGTGGACTCAAACTGGGGGTCTATACATTTAGGTTATATACTCAACAACCACTAATGATCCTTCCTCAGCACGCAAGGTTTAGACTCAAACCAACTCATCAGATATGTTTTGTCACATTATGACTGACCTTCCACATTTCTTACTTTCACCACATATTATTATGCCCCCTTGATGCATGGTGGCCAGGTCAGTTAACCATCCTGTTTCTAATTTATTCTGTGAAAATATATATGTTAAAGCTTTGCCTGGAGTTGTGGGAGGGACTCAATTACCTTTTTAAAGGGACTCCTCACCTTCCCCTGCTTCCCCTGTACAGTCCTTGTCTAGCGATGTGCATGTGGCTACTTCCGGTCATATGCAAGTTGCCATTTGCAAACTTACCTTGTCTCCACATGGACTTGCTACTTGGGCTTGCTGACTCTCCTCTGGGCACGACCTCAATCTCTCCGTGAAGTTTGCTTCCTTCTTCATCTCACCAGAGACTGACCCGGAATCATACTCTGAACCGTAAGATACAGACCCAGAAGTCGCACCACGGTCGCAATCCCACGGCATCATCTCGGTTTGGATCTATTTTCTGTATTCAATCATTTGCATACTCTGTTTTGTATGTTAATTTGTTTATATCAATTCATTTGCAACTCATGAACCCTTCTCATTTTAGCCTTTCAGGGGTTCTCGGGACTTTTTGCTTATATGTTTTAAATGTACGGTTCGGCTCATTCGCACGAACGGCTTTCGCATGTTTTATCTGTATGATATGGTTCGGCAGAGCATTCATCTATTTTCCAATGAATGGTCCCCATTTAGTTAGGTACATCTGGGGAAGGCACGAACCCTCAATGGCCGGATAGAGCATTCGTGCAATACATTCAAACACTATTATAGCCAAGGCGGTGGTTCCCTTATTCTATACGAATTGTACACGAACACCATGCATTATGCTTATTAGCATAAATCTCAGACGGTGACCTCTAATGGTCATGAAACATATTACATTTCAAATTAGATGTGGCTTAACTTTGTTACTTAGAGACCCTGCGTATGTTACATCCTAATAATTCTTTTAATTTCTCTGTTAATTGATTCATTTGTTTCATTGTTCTTATCTACGTGATGTTATGTCTGTTATTTTCTATAGGTCTAGTTCACTAAAGGTCAAATATAAATACATTTTGACATTGGGTCCTTCCTACAACTTTTGTCAAACTTAGGTGGGTTATTTTTCATATTCAGTCAATTGTGTCAAGGCTCTCGCCCTATAAATACTCATCGTATATTTCACTGTATTATTAGATTCCTTATTCAGGACTGCTGCTTTTACTTGAATCTGTTTCTACATTCAAGGTAGGTCCTGGGTTATAGGCTATATTTGGCTCAAGGTTACTTACAGGTTACTGGGTGCTCAGCATTACAGGGCAGCATTTGCTTAACATATCCCTTGTACTACGCTAGTTAGGTAGGTCTGTTATAGATTATTTCAAATGGGTTCACAATCTGGCCCTTACGATTCCCACATATACAATACATCGACGTGTCTTTTTCATTATTAGGTTCTAGGTATCAACTGTTTACTGCACAACCTCCTACTTATTGTTAACCCTAACTGCACTACTTATCCTGTAGGTATACCATTATATCTATATTATTATTTTATGTCACATACCACATCTTCCTACAACTATCTGGTTACTCCTATAGATCTGATCAAATACACTTTCTTGAACCGCATTACTGACTTACTCATTCTCAGGTACATCAATTTCCATGTACTTATACGCTACCATACCTTCTTTCCCTAGTAAGGTTTATTACTGGCTGACAGGGCACTAGGAGTACAATAGTTAATAATTTCTCAAACCTCTATGCCTTAGCTTAGTGGTCCGACGAGGTCAACACCCATCCTCATACTCTGAGGTACTACGAACCATTGGCCCAACTCATAGTTGCATAGTTATTCACCTTGCATGGTGACAGAGAGTGCCACACCTGTCACTCCCATTCTATCTTTTGCTTTAAAAGTCACAGAGAGGACGACACCCCGCCACAACTTTCGGTGGCCACGAAATCCTCTCACACCAGTGCATAGATAGAACCTTTCAAGCCGCTTGGCATCTAGCAGGGCCTCACCTGTCACCAACCAAGTATAATTGTTTTGCCGCTTTGCATTAGCTAGTAAGCCTGTATGTTATAAGGGTATACACTAATTATTATTTTAGATTATTTAGCATGTCTCAACAAGAAGAAGGTGGCAAAGACCTGTCTCTGCCCAGCACTCTTGCTAGGTCTGGTACACCTTCACGCAGAGGGGACATGGCTAGTCCTACTTCTATTAGATCTTTGACTATCCCTCGTATCACAGCAGAACTTTTAAACGGAACATACTGTACCCAGCAACAGCTAAGAAAACTGAACTTTTCAAATTACTTCGTACCACCACTGATAACACTGATGCCGGAAAGGTCTGAGAGGATATACTATGTCAGATCTTCACTCCATGCTGGCATCGGTCATGGCCTCTATTGGCCAGATTAATGACAGATTGGAGAGACTAGAGTCTGGCAACCTGGCAGTGTCACCAGCCGGGTTTTCCACTACAATACAGTCAGGACCCCCTTCCGGCTCAATAGTGTAATTCATTGTCCATCTTGAATACAAGCCACGTTATAAACCTGGAATATGCTCTGTCTATCCTTATATGAGAGAAGAATTTGACCTATACATTTGACCTATACATGCGCAAGCAAATATTGTGGTCCAGCATCCTATGACTACCACCAATCCTTCTCTGCAAAGAGTCTGCGGCTCTCAATCAGTTTGGCGTTAAGACGGACTGGAGTCAACTAGACACAGAGCTTTTCTGCAGAGCTATTCTGCAGACACTTTGCGAGCCTGAGAACACCATGGGCAGTTTGTACATCCACTTCCCACACAACAAACCTTTGTCCCAACACAGCTAAGTTATCTCCTGACCTTGCTGTTCCCACCCCATAAACTAAAACAGACACTATTAAAGGTAAATTAGGACGCCCCATAGCCTTTCTGGGTAAATCACAAATTTGCAATAATTTTAAGGCAGGTACTTGCTAATTTAGCGCATGCAGGCTGTTGCATATTTGTTCTTATTGTTACAGAGCCCATACTAAGACTATGTGCCCCAATAAAATGTATCCTAAACCCTACTTAGCCTCTGTAAATGTGACTGCTTTATGGGCTATGTTGTCAAATCACCCTTCAAAACACCTGGTGGATTTCTTAGTTTCCGGTTTTCTGAAGGTTTTAAATGGTATCATATTTATGCCATCAGGTACCATAGAATGTAACAACCTACAATCAACCCTTTTTGAATCCAGAGGCGGTTAATACACATCTACAACTAGATATTATAGAAGGTTTTCTTTTAGTTCCTTTTCGATCCCCCCCTCTCACTTCATGGAGGACAAACCCTATTGGTATTATCAATACCCATTCAACAGAAATTCAGAGTTTTAAATTCTCTCATTCCATCGGATGAATTTTCCCTTTAATACACAACAATAGATGATGCCATGACAGCTATTCTCAAAGCAGTTGTAGGCGCATGGCTTCGTAAACAGTGGGCCACTTAGATTTGGTTCCAAAAGTAGCAAAATAAAATCTTTCATATATTTGCTGAGACATTATGCTGGTTACTCTTTAATATCAATAGATGTCCCTCAGAAATTCACTACCTGCACGATTTCCTTATAATCGAAGATAACACTTTCCCCCCCAAGTAGTCTTAAGGAAGCCATTAGCCTTTTTAACCTACAGGGAGCCCTGGTGTCATCTAAGAAATGAAAGGACCAGACACCATTATTAATTTCCAAGGTAACTCGATTCCATTGCCATGCAGTCCAGTCTACCCAGAAAGAAAATAGACCACATACTTTTAAGCATAGACCAATACCTTCACATAGGTTCCTGCGGTCATAAAAAACTACAATCTCTTTTAGGTTTACTAGATTTTGCTATGAGGATTATCCCTCAAAGCAAATCTTTTATATCTAGACTACTATGCTTCTTTCTCGATCTCCCTACTGATGACTGTTGAATCACTTTGGATGCCCAAGCTACAGCAGACCTGCTCATGTGGCAGAGCATTGAAGGGTTTCTATTACTTCGACTCTATTTGAAATATATCCAATAGTAGCGGCTGCTGTGGTTTTGGGTCATTTGTGGTCAGGCCGTTCAGTGCATTGTTTTCAGACAACCAAGCCACACGTCGCATTATCAATTAATAACATCATATTACCAACTCATTTGCTAAGATATCTTTGCTAGGGTTTGCTTCTTTTTGCCACCTCAAACTTAGACTATCACACAATACCATCAAGTTATATCTCACCGGTATACAGCATCACATGTTAAATCAATACCCCAATCATCCTAGTTTTATGTTATTATACTAAATTACAACAAAGAACTAAGGGGGGGGGGGGAGAGGCAGAGGGGGCGGTCCGCCCCGGGTACCACCAGGTAGGGGGGTGCCATGATCCTGGTCTGAGGGCTAAAGAAGGATATGTGAGCTGGGGTGCCGCACAGCTCACACGCAGAGACCAGCAATTACCAGGAACTGGCCGCACGGAAGGAAGAAGGGGGCGGACCTACGAACCTTTGGGTGTGGAGACAAATCGTCAAAACTAAATCCCTGCTCCTCCACCTAACAGGCTCCAGGGAAGTACTTCAGTGAATCCACTCCTCCAGCCCACAATGTCTGTAAGTAAGAGTGTGTGTGTGTGTGTGTGTGTATGTGTGTGTAACTGTCTGTCTGTAACTGTGTGTGTGTGTGTGTGTGTGTGTGTGACTGTCTGCCTGTAAATGTGTGTGTGTAACTGTCTGTCTTAAACTGTGTGTGTGTGTGTGTGTGTGTAACGGTCTGCCTGTAACTGTGTGTATGTGTGTTTGTAACTATCTTCCTGTAACTGTGTGTATGTGTGTGTGTGTGTTTAACTGTCAGCCTGTAACTCCTTGTGTGTGTGTGTGTAACTGTCTGCCTGTAACTGAGTGTATGTGTGTGTGACTGCATGCCTGTAACTGTGTGTATGTGTGTGTATAACTGTCTGCCTGTAACTGTGTGTATGTGTGTGTGTGACTGCCTGTGACTGTGTGTACTGACTGTAAATGTGTGTGACAGTCTGCCAGTGACTGTGTGATGCTGCCTGTAACTGTGTTTATGTGACTGTCTGTCTGTAATTGTGTGCATGTGACTGCCTGTGACTGTGTGATGCTGCCTGTAACTGTGTGTGTGTGACTATAACTATGTGTATGACTGTCTGCCTGTGACAGTGTGTGTGACTGTATATGTGAGTGTAGGTGACTGTGTGTTACTGCTTGTAACTGACTGTGTGTGTGTGTGTAACTCTCTACCTGTAACTGTGTGTATGACTGCCTGTGACTATATGTGTGACTGTCTGCATGGGACTGTGTGCGTGTGACTGTCTGCCTGTAACTGTGTGTGAGGGGGTGCAGGGATTGTGTAGAAGGGAGCAGGGGTTTTAAAAAGTTTACATATTTGTGCAATACATTTGAAAAAAAAAAGAAAACATTTAAAAAAATTAGTAGGTGTTTAAAAAAAAATGTTTTTGGAGGGGGTGCCAAACCCAAGACCCACCCCGGGTGCCACATGCTCTAGATATTAAATATTTTGCGTCTTTCTCTCCTATTTACAGGCCTACCCCATCGTCGGTTCCAGCACACCACAACCGTCTTTTTCCATTCTGTATTACAATATTCCTAATTTTCTCACTATCACTCTATATGGCCTTTGTGCCCCGAACACAAATATATATATATAAGCTATAATAGTCCCTTGTTTGCCGGGTGCTAAGCCAGGGTCTAGTTATCCAGAAATCCACAAAGGTGGCAGCACTCAAGGAGTTAAAAGTTCTATTCTTTATTTGTTCATGTTAAAAATCGACATTTCAGTCCTCTGTATGGGACTTTCTTCAGGATCAATACACTTATAGAATCAACAAAGAGATAGAAATAGGCAAATACATTAATAAAATTAGCTTACCCCCAGGTGAGGTGCATCTCAGATCGGCGTTCTAATGTGGCCAGTGCGCATGTGCAGTAAAACTCCGCCCCCACGTGCCATCGCGATGTGCCGTCATCGCGTTCGTTGCTATGGCGACGCTGCACACACGGCGTCACTATGAAGATAGAGTAACAATTACATTAGCTGTGTGTGCAGTGTGTATCTGCTCGTTCTGAGAATCAAACGAGTAATATAAAGTAAGGATGAAGTGCTTATTGAGTACACTGTGCTTAGTGATAGTCTAGATCATATATAGTAAATTACTTCGTGACCATGGTGTCAAGTTATTAACTATCGCTGGGTAAAAGCGACTAGTTAATTATTAAAAGGGACAATGTGCATATATATATATATATATATATATATATATATATATATATATAGTCAATACAATGTTAAACAAAGATCTGCACTCCAGTGAAACCATAAGACTTGCTTTCCTCACAGAAATCACAAATTTGCAGTGATGTTACTACCGCAAAGGATTCTGGGTGAGCATATGCAAATTAGTTCAACAAAGAATCACAAAATTGTGATTGAAAACCTCTTCCATCTGAAGTCTGTGGATAGTTAATACAATGTTAAACAAAGATCTGCACACCAGTCAAGCCATAAGACCTGCTTTTATATATATACACTCAGGTTTTATTCAAAACTATAATTTCACTGAATAAAAACTGAACATATTTTAAGAAAAGCTGCAGTAAGCTTTGTTTTTTCTGTAAGTCCTATGAGTGCAGTTCTCTGGAGAAATATGTCATAGAATTGCTGAACAGTGCAAAGTGCAACCGGCATTTAACTCTTTAAAGTTCTCGACTGTAAGAATTTGAAAACTGCATATATCTTACATATATTTATATATTTAATCTGTAGCTGAGCTGTTTGCCCACTCAGCTGTGTGTGCTGTGTGTCAGGGTTAAGCATTCACAATTTTTTTAATGCCAACATTTTACAGAATATTTGTACTTACTATCAACATATTTATTTTCTTATTATGATGAATGCTTTTATTCCGTCTTCAATCTCTATTTCTCTCCCTCATCTCTAGACATGTCATAATAATTGATTGGTTGTTAATTTATCACTGGCAAAGTATTGTGTTTATTTCTACAAACAAGTAGGAATTGTATTATGCACACATTCGTAACAAATATAATGTATAACATGAAAGAAAAAGTAATTTGACATTTTTAAGAAATTTATTGATGTGCATGCTGGCCGGCATTCTATTAAATGTTGTAATTTATCAGTCTCTTCTTTTATAAGTCTCTTGGGATATATGAGATGAAAAAGTTTTAACAGATAAGTTTAAAAGGCAATTTGATCAGACATGATTTCTTGAGCTCTCTGTGTGCCTCTCTTAATGTTAACCCTTATTGTCCCACGGAACCATTTGAAACACTAACGTGGCACTAGAATGACAAGAACACTCAGGGGAGGTATTATTCTTCCTTATTGCTGAGTTCCCATTATTGAGGCCCAATATAGCCTTATTCTGCTATAATGCTCAAGCCTTGATTTTACTTAATGGATGAGAGAATTGTGTTCACGTGCCCCTTACTTGCTAGAATGTTGGAGACACATGGCTGTGAGATGCACCTCATTCATGTTTAGAAAAAGATGTTTAAATCTCCTGGACCAGCCACCAAGTGTTAAACAGGTAATCTTTCCAGATATAACAGCATCAGACCTGAAAATTATTCTGCACAATTCTGACCATCAAGTAAGACTTGACATAGATCTCCACCTATTAAAATCCGATCCCAGGATTCAGATACTGAGGATATCTGGCATGAAGTGTGGTGTCCACCTAAATGTCCTGAGGATGAAAATACCATGCCTGAATACAATACAGAAAAACATCAGAATAATTCAGTTCAGCAACAAAATCCCAGTAGTGATCTTCACCCCTTGGTTGCTCCTCCATAGACCAGTTTTCCTCAAACATCTTCTTTATGACCATCTAGGCCAGGGGTTCTCAACCCACAACGACCCCCTACCAGTCCAGGGTTTAGGGATTACCTGGGTGTGTCTAAGGTGTTTAGAAAAAGAAAAACAAAACACCTTAGAGTCTAAGGTGTTTTTTTCCCCCTGTTTCTAAACACCTTAGACACACCCAGGTAATCCCCAAATCCTGGACTGGTAGGGGGTCCTGAGGACTGGGTTGAGAACCCCTGCCTTAGAGTGTAAGGTGTTTTTTTTTTATTTATTTTTTTCTAAACACCTAAGACACACCCAGGTAATCCCTAAATCCTGGACTGGTAGGGGGTCCACGAGGACCCCTGATCTAGGCAAAGGAGGTCACTCACTAGATGTTCATGTGAATCTTGGCCATGCTCTGGATCTTATAAATATTAACTATACAGATAAACTATTCTAAGTTTACTGTCATAGTAATTTTATTAATTTATTGATTGATTTCTGAAGAAAGAGTAGTGTTGTGATTACTGCACCTTTAAGAACAGTAATGTCTGTTTGACAGTTATTTACCATTTTGATTTGTTTCTGAGGAATCAACTAGTTAAGTGGATATGTGCTTGAAGCTAAATAAAAAGCTACCTGAAAACTATAGTCAATTGGGAACAGTTATTGAAACAAGGTAACCACGTTCAGAGTCTATTGGGGACAGTTACTAAACACTCAAAAAAACATAACAATTAAGTTTGTGTAGCCTGTTCTATTATTATTATTATTGCCATTTATATAGCGCCAACAGATTCCGTAGCGCTTGTATTGAAGACCAGGTCTGAGATGTTTCCTAATTCTTGAAACAGCATTCAGCAAGGCAAGGCTACTTGAATACACCAAGCTCTCGAAGACAGAACAAATTCTCTTCCCTATTACTTTGGGCTTAGACTATTGTTGACCGAACGGAGAAGAATACTTCAGTATGGCTAGATACAGGTACATTATCTCTCTTTATAGAAAATAAGCATTTTCCATAGTTAAAGAGACACTACAGTCACCAAAACAACTTTAGCTTAATAAAGCCGTTTTGGTGTATAGATCATGTCATTGCAGTCTCATCGCTCAATTCTCTGACATAGAAGAGTCAAATCCCTATGTGTATGCAGCCCTAGTAACACCTCCCTGCATGTGACTTGTGCATCCTTCCTAAACACGTCCTGTAAAGAGAGATCTAATGTTTACACTTCTTTTATTACAAATTCTGTTTAATTTAGAATGTCTTATCTCCTGCACTGTTAATAGCCTGCTAGACCTTGCAGGAGCCCTCTGTATGTGATTAAAGTTCAATTTACAGACCAGGAGATAAAAACTTTAGTTTGGATGTGATTGGAAATTAAACAATTTATGATTTTTTAATTCATTAATTTCATTAATGCTGCTTCATTAATTTAAAGTTGTTTTGGTGACTATAGTATCCCTTTAAAGATACAATCAAACGTTAACAGAATGAAACTTTTGCTTAGAAAAGCCCTTTGTATCACAAAAAGTGAACCTTATTAAACAAAATAGGCAAAACCAAACAAGTATTACTTTCATTCTTATTAAATAGTGGGAAACAAAGCTTGCTTACATGTTGAATGGCAAAAATGATTAAATAGGAGAAGATTTTAAAAAAAAAAATCAGTTTTCCAGGCACTATAGTGTCCTGAGGGTGCCCCTACCCTCAGGGTCCCACTCCCGTGGCGCTGAAGGGCGAGGAAGGGGTTAATCCCTTACCTTTTTTCCAGCGCTGGGGACTCTCCTTCCTCTTCTTCCGTCATCGGCTGAATGCGCATGCGCGGCAAGAGCCGCACACGCATTCAGCCAGTCTCATAGGAAAGCATTCTCAATGCTTTCCTATGGACACTGGCATCTTCTCACTGTGAAAATCACAGTGAAAAGCGCGGAAGCGCCTCTAGCGGCTGTCAATGAGACAGTCACTAGAGGCTGGATTAACCCATAGGTAAACATAGCAGTTTCTCTGAAACTGCTATGTTTACAGCAAAAAGGGTTAATCCTAGCTGGACCTGGCACCCTCATTAAGCTGAAGTGGTCTGGGTGCCTATAGTGGTCCTTTAATCATGTGCAGAAACCAGTGATTATAGCTCAGCCAGGTAGCATATGGTATTGATATAGCTTTCTCCCCCCTCCCCCATACATTAGCTGAGACTTAATCCTGGGAGAAGAACTGTTTTTAGTGTCACCAACATGGTTTTTATACATAGACTCCCAGCATGGGGTCTCTATTCAACAACAAAATCCCACCCTGATGCCTTTGTGTATGGGAGATAATTGTGTTCTCTCTCATTAAATGAATTATCCCCCAGGACACAGAGGTTACTATACACAATTTCCCCAGAAACACAGTAAAAACCAATAGAAAGTCCACATATTATATATCCTTGAATAGCTCTGATCCAAGTGTCCAAGTTGGCAAAATAGCACTAGGATAGAAACATAGATCTAGGTGCAATTGGTGAAGTAGGTGAATTGCTGTAAAGATTTTACCAGTTGCTAGCAATGTCCATGCCAAAAAGAGTTCCATAAAAACTTGGGCTTTGGCCAGTCAAATATCGGTAACTCCTGCTGACTAACAAGGGTGCGCTTCCCCTGGCTCTCATAAAATGATAGTTCCTCTTAATCTCTTATACCTGCCCTCCAAACAGTGCTCTACTGGCTTGTTGTGAAGTGGGTAAAAACAGAGGTACAAGTTGACCGGTTATTGGGACTAGTCCCAGCCGGGCTGGAGATCCATAAGATTGTAATTCCCATTAATGTCCTCGTGACTGCCTGAACTCTTTAGGTGGCCCTGGGGATAGGCGCTCTCGGTTGTTTGGTATGGAGGGGCAGGTGATGGGAGTTTGGGATAAGGTCTCTGGGAGGAAACATGGTGTTAGGCATGTGGTGAGCTACAGTGATTATGGCGAGGGGCGGGGCTGCTCCTGGTATGTACCCGAGTGACTGGATGTTCCGTCACAGGAGATAACAGAACTTGCTAATGTTTTATGTGTGACATTGACTTTCTCTATATTCTATCATTAAAAGTCCTCTATATTTGACTTTTTGCATATTTTAATATGTAAAGTGAGGAACGACATTCATTGCAGTATTTAACACGTACATACCTTTGTGCAAAACAACATCATTCCAGGGAATTCCATGTATAACATAACAAACTGCATCCTTTTCAAGATCCCGCTACCATTATAACTGAGTCTCTTTATGTTGGTACCTTATAATAGCACAGCATTCACACACTGTTTCTCTAAAGGCAGCTGCTAGAGGTAAAATGAATATTTGTTTTCTTTCTTGGCATTTTCTAACAAGTAATTCGATATCTAACACTGGCATTACATAAAAATACCATTGCAATGAGGATTTATTTTTTCATTTTGCAAATCCTTTCAGGGTAAGATGGATAATCCGTTGCATCTTACATATTATTAACAATCTCCACAAGATGAGTACATTAAATTCACCCCACTTATAACGCTTGTTCCCACTGCTAACATTGTATGATTCCAAACAAATTTTAATTAGATCTCCAACAAAACTGGGCACGGAAAATGATGCCTGTAATTATGAAGTGAGATTTGAAACTGAGCGGTTCACAGTTTGTAAAAACTATTGGCAGAAGTATTGCAAATCAACGACAATATAGAACAGGGGAGGTATTATTCTTCCTTATTGCTGAGTTCCCATTATTGAGGCCCAATATAGCCTTATTCTGCTATAATGCTCAAGCCTTGATTTTACTTAATGGATGAGAGAATTGTGTTCACGTGCCCCTTACTTGCTAGAATGTTGGAGACACATGGCTGTGAGATGCACCTCATTCATGTTTAGAAAAAGATGTTTAAATCTCCTGGACCAGCCACCAAGTGTTAAACAGGTAATCTTTCCAGATATAACAGCATCAGACCTGAAAATTATTCTGCACAATTCTGACCATCAAGTAAGACTTGACATAGATCTCCACCTATTAAAATCCGATCCCAGGATTCAGATACTGAGGATATCTGGCATGAAGTGTGGTGTCCACCTAAATGTCCTGAGGATGAAAATACCATGCCTGAATACAATACAGAAAAACATCAGAATAATTCAGTTCAGCAACAAAATCCCAGTAGTGATCTTCACCCCTTGGTTGCTCCTCCATAGACCAGTTTTCCTCAAACATCTTCTTTATGACCATCTAGGCCAGGGGTTCTCAACCCACAACGACCCCCTACCAGTCCAGGGTTTAGGGATTACCTGGGTGTGTCTAAGGTGTTTAGAAAAAGAAAAACAAAACACCTTAGAGTCTAAGGTGTTTTTTTCCCCCTGTTTCTAAACACCTTAGACACACCCAGGTAATCCCCAAATCCTGGACTGGTAGGGGGTCCTGAGGACTGGGTTGAGAACCCCTGCCTTAGAGTGTAAGGTGTTTTTTTTTTATTTATTTTTTTCTAAACACCTAAGACACACCCAGGTAATCCCTAAATCCTGGACTGGTAGGGGGTCCACGAGGATTTTACTCATTGCAAAAATACCATTGCAATGAGGATTTATTTTTTCATTTTGCAAATCCTTTCAGGGTAAGATGGATAATCCGTTGCATCTTACATATTATTAACAATCTCCACAAGATGAGTACATTAAATTCACCCCACTTATAACGCTTGTTCCCACTGCTAACATTGTATGATTCCAAACAAATTTTAATTAGATCTCCAACAAAACTGGGCACGGAAAATGATGCCTGTAATTATGAAGTGAGATTTGAAACTGAGCGGTTCACAGTTTGTAAAAACTATTGGCAGAAGTATTGCAAATCAACGACAATATAGAACAAAAAGCCAAACTACAAACAGTAGGTTTATTGTTGCACCCTTTTCTTAGTAGAGCAGATGCCAACCCATAATTTTTTTGTCCCGATATGCAAAGTCAGATCATAGGTTTCATGTTGCTAAAACCACCAGCTTGCCCTTTCCTCTATAAGACCAGAAATGAGAAGATTGGATTGGATTTATCTTGGAATTCAGTATACAAGGAGCTGATATTAAAATTGTTATGGATACTGAGTTATACATGATCTAAGTTTTAGAAGTCGAGATCACTATTCACATAATTGAGTCAATGTCAGGGTTGTTCAAGAAGGGCTTAGCAAAGTAAGAGATTTCTTTGCGTTCGGCACCATAACCCTATAGCTTTAGCCATGTTCCATCTTTTTACAAAGCAAATTCTTTATTATATGTACTGAGCTGCTGACTTGATTCTGCCCCGAAAGCCAATCACTTCCCTCTGTATAATACTTCAGTCATGTTAAGCAGAAAGGGCATGCGTAGTAGCCTCCCAATGCTTTCCTTTGATCTTAGCCATGGAGGTGGAGTCAACTGTGGCTAGACAGGCGTGGCAAGGGATAAACGGTAAGTAAACTCATTTTTTGAACTCCACAGAGCAGAGCCTGGAAACCTAAACAGCTAGTTTGAAAATAGTATTAGGCCTGGCACTATAGTGTTCCTTTAACTAGTTATTTCAAATAATGGTTTTATATATCTCTTATTCTGGTTAAATTTCTATATTTATGTCTTTATTGATGGCCAGCTCATTCAGTTGTCTATTGCTGTTGTTATTATGTGGCGTTTTTTTTTTGTTTGTTTTGTTTTTGTAATATTAAATACTAAATACTTCATATTTGAAAGAAATAATTTAGTAACACACTATTTATTGCTCTCCTTTATTCAACCATTCCAATTTTGTTCATACCGTCATGGGGAAAAAAGTACACCCTCTTGAATTCACACATGGCTTCTTCATTCTGGCTTTATTTTTAAATTTAAAAAATCATGACACTGTGTAATATGCCATGTTTTGTTGTTCCTCTGAGGTGATATTTACCTCATTTTAAGACCTGTTAAGGAACAGATGATTGCTATTACGTCCTCTAAAATCTTAGAATTCAGAGAAGGTGTACTTTCTTTTTCCTCTGACTTTATGAATAATTGGAAACTCCTAATCTCTATTCCAGATCGACCAAGGTAGGAAACCCCTTCCTAGTTGTAATGCTAAAACTTAACCTTTAATGGAAATATAATAAAACAATATAAACACAAATAATGAAAATAACGAAGAAAACAAAATTAAAGATAAAAATAAAAATGGAGTGGTTCCTAAATAACTGTGGTAATGGACAATAGAAATCATGGAAAAATCAACTGTCGTCCTTGAAAACCACCTATAGATAGAGAACTAAAGTCCAAACTGTTCCCAAATAAGGGGAGGTGTAGAGAGGTAAAGGGAGAAAGTCAGAGTTGTACTATGTTGGCCCTTTAAAACTCTTAAATGGAAGGGTTAGCAACTCTAGAAAAACTGTTGCATACTAGCTAACAAGTGGGTACTATAAAAAAGTAGCACTGTGAAATATACACTTGTAGCAAAACCCTAAATCCTTAATGGAAAGGTTGGCAACTCTAGAAAAACTGTTGCATACTAGCTAACAAGTGGGTACTATAAAGAAGTAGCACTGTAAAATATACACTTGTAGCAAAACCCTATATCCTATGGAGCTCCCATGCATTGTACATACAGGAGACCACCCACATAGAGCAGAGGAAGTGTGTCTAAACTCGGTAGACTAAATCGCCAGCTGAACCTCCAAACTTCCAGTTTGTACCTCTGACGAAGGCGCATTTTGAAGCGCTGAAACGCGCGTTAGGTAGCTAGTCAGGAGTGTTTTCCAGACTTTGAGTCTTTAGTCTAGCCAGACTGTTTGTTCTTTTATCGGAACACTTGAGGTTTACTAAGAGGGGTTCCAGGGGTTGAGAGTCTCTGTTGGCTAAACAGTTAGCCGAGTTTTAACTGGAAGTTTGGAGGTTCAGCTGGCGATTTAGTCTACCGAGTTTAGACACACTTCCTCTGCTCTATGTGGGTGGTCTCCTGTATGTACAATGCATGGGAGCTCCATAGGATATAGGGTTTTGCTACAAGTGTATATTTTACAGTGCTACTTCTTTATAGTACCCACTTGTTAGCTAGTATGTAAAAGTTTTTCTAGAGTTGCCAACCTTTCCATTAAGGATTTAGGGTTTTGCTACAAGTGTATATTTCACAGTGCTACTTTTTTATAGTACCCACTTGTTAGCTAGTATGCAACAGTTTTTATAGAGTTGCTAACCCTTCCATTTAAGAGTTTTAAAGGGCCAACATAGTACAACTCTGACTTTCTCCCTTTACCTCTCTACACCTCCCCTTATTTGGGAACAGTTTGGACTTTAGTTCTCTATCTATAGGTGGTTTTCAAGGACGACAGTTGATTTTTCTACGATTTCTATTGTCCATTACCACAGTTATTTAGGAACCACTCCATTTTTATTTTTATCTTTAATTTTGTTTTCTTCGTTATTTTCATTATTTGTGTTTATATTGTTTTATTATATTTCCATTAAAGGTTAAGTTTTAGCATTACAACTAGGAAGGGGTTTCCTACCTTGGTCGATCTGGAATAGAGATTAGGAGTTTCCTATCTCTCTCTAGATCTTCCTCCCTTGTTCTTTTCTCCTATAACGTATCTAAGGGTTACCCCCTTTCCCAGGTTTCCCCAGGCACACTCATAGGCTGGTTGCCCCAGGCAACTAGCTTTTGGTTCTCTCTTTTCGATCTTTATGAATAATTGATTTTTGTGATGGGCTAAAATGTGTTAATTTTTCGTAGAGTCTTATTGTCAACTTTTTTTGAAAGTTCCATTATAAATGTCTTCCATCACTGAGCTAATCCAGCATTTTATAACCATCATTTTAACATTGCTCACGTAGTGACATGAATTATAAGCTACCTATGAATGTTTCTTTAATGTTTGTTTTTTTATGAGTTCTTACCAGGTCAAGTACGCATAATGATGTTAAATAGCATTAAAAAGTATATTACCGGATCAATATGAGTTTTGTTTTTTGGGATGGAAACTGATTTTTTTTTTACCACAACTTAAATATTCTAATATAATCTCCACTAAATACATGAATTCCTACAATTTAACCGCATATCTATTATATAAATATATTTTATATGACCAACATATCACATAATTCATTAACAAATTATATCAGAGAAAATAGTTACTATTGTTAATAAAATAATGCATGTATCACCATATTGTTAATTATTATTTGTTAATTGGGCTGACAAGATAGGCCGAATGGTTCCTATCTGCGTCACATTTAAGGTTTCTGTTTATGTACTATATTATGTATTTAACATTTTCTTTTTTATTGTTTTGTTTCTTTCATTTATTTATATTTGTTATGTTTTGTTTACTATTTAAATCCAGTATCATTTAAGGCTTGTTATAATGCTTTTTGTAGTTTTCTGTGTCATGTTTATTTGATTTCCAGTTCACATTTCCTGTTTTAGTATTTTCGTTTATCTCTTAATATTATATTTTTTCTGGCATAATAAACTAATCGAACATCACTTATTTACACTAGACGGACAATCAAGATTCTACCGTGTCCTGTGTTGGTTGTTATGGCTTTCTTATGGCCAAACTATAGGTCTCACAGTCAGCAGCTGGTAAAGTCAACAATAGTGATGATGAAACATGTTTTTGTAAATGAATGGAAAGTTAAAGCAGTTGTTATGTTGGATGGAAGCAGGGCTGCCCTTGGTTAACCTTACTCGTACTCAGACTGAGTATCTATATTTGATTTTCTTTTCATGGACCAAGAAGAATGAAATAGGAAAGTGATATGGTAATTACAAAGCAACTATAGAAACACAATAAATATTTGATAATGTTTCCTTCTAGAGCCTAGATACTTAAACGAAATAACAAAACCGTCCACAGAATGAAAGGAAAGCAGAGCATTTATTTCTATAGGACATACATAATACCTTCTTTTAGCAATTCAATCAGTTAGCGGGTCAATGTTTGCTAGACTCACCGAACATTAAATTAATTTCTTTCCATGTGTAAAGAACAAATGACTTCATATCCCTTTTGTACGGTTTTACCCAACCCCCAAACGAGCTGACTATGTTTTCCATAAGACTGTGTCTACTCTTCTGAACCTAACATAAGGTTCTCAAACCCTCTATCTCCACTTAGCTATCATTAATAGATTGAAATTAAAATGTTCTTGCTCCTCTCTTCTTCCTAGCACAAACTTATATTTCAAAAAAGTTATCTATTTCCGTTATACCCATACACACATTTTTTTTTTCATAATTACATTACATTTTTATTTCGTAGATATAAGAAACTATTTTTATTGTAAACAAATCTTTACCGTTTATTTATTAGATAACTCATTAAGTATATGTAGTGAAAAAAACAAGATTCTATTTACTATAATTGTTTTCACATTAGCCTTTGCTGCTACATAAGCTATGTTTTCTTTATAAAAATGAGATAGAATGTGAAAGAGTCATGGAACATGAGGAAAAGGAATCAATAAAGAAGCAGACAAGAAAAGTGAACAAGCAGATAATATTAATATGTGTTCCATAGAAAAAATTTTATTATGAAGCTTTTATGGCAAGAGCATACTTGGTGCCGTAACCTGTGGACTTCTTACCTGGGGTCCACTGTGCTGCTCCCCACTTCCACTTTCAGTGCTAGAAACCCAGAAGTTCCTAAGCAACAACTTCCGTTAGCTTTCCATAAGCCCTGCAAAAGAACTAAGCCTCAAGGAACTTCTTGTTCTTTGGTGTTGGTTGTGGAAGCAGGGACCAGTGCCCCATTCAAAAAGGGCTTGGTTACTTACAACAGAAGGGTGGATGACTCCTGACACCATAACCGCTACTCTAAGCTGTAGTGGTTATGGTGCTTAGAGTGCTCCTTTAATGTTATAAGCTGTGACTTATTAGATTATGAGATACATTTCTAAAGAGCCACACGTAATGATGTAATCAAAGTAGTTTTTGGTTGACATGTTCTTCAACTGGAAAAAAACTATCATCCATTATTCACATATTCAAATAATCTTTTAGAACAGGGGTTCCTAACCCATGGTACGCGTACTCCCACTAGTACAATTCAGTTCCCAGGGGGTACGCAAAATAATTTTGGTAATGGTGGCCACACGGGTTGGGAACCAGCCATCGGACAAACCGGTCAAATGCCCACTGGGCCGCAATGGCGAGGCCATCAGGGAAGATCACAGGATCTCCCCTGCCAGTCCGTGCAGAGCCAGCGCTATCCGAGTGCCAGACCTGCTGTGTGCCTTCATGGACCGGTGGGTAGATCAAAGATCTCCCTTACCGACCCACAGGCACTGAAAGGCGGCATGCAGGGAGACAGGAAAGGGGCAGCCGAGAGGCGGAAGGTTCTTCCCTCAAGCTGGGCAAATCTGAGTTTTGCTGTGGGTTACCACGAGGATCTCGCAGGAGGATTGAACTCAAAGGAGCTGCAGGCAGGATAGAGCTGCTCACTTCCACCGGACCACCAGGGCAATGTGCCCTCTCCTTGAGGAAAAGGTAATAAGAGGGGGGAAGGGTCATACAGTTTATTTATGCTTTAAAAAAAATGTTAATAAAAAAACAAATTGATTAATTACTCCTAATCCCCCCCCCAAATATATAGGCCCACACAGTCACACACACACAATACCCATCACCCACATAGAGCACACCCTTCACAAACACACATAGTACCCCTCACACACAGAGCACCCCTCACATACATAGAGCACACCCCTCACAAACACACACAGTACCCCTCACAAACACAGCACCACACACACACAGAACACTCCTCACACACACAGAGAACCCCTCACACACACACACACAAACACAGCACCCCTTACGAACATAGCACCCTTCAAACACACACAGACACAGCACCCCTCACACAGAGAACCCCTCACCAAGAGCACACACACACACAGAGCACCCCTCACAAACACAGCACCCCCCCCCCACACACACACAGAGCACCCCTCACACACACACACAGCACCCCTCACACCAGGGCCGAACTGGGGATACGGAGCAGCCCAGGAAAAAAAGTCTATGCCAGCCGCATAAGTCATTGTGCTATGTAGTGTGTGTTTATTTTATATATATATATATATATATATATATATATATATATATATATATATATACATGGTACATTTCTTTTTCTAATTCAAAATCATAGTCCTTTCAGGGTAATTCAATTATACAGTAAAGCATACTCACATGCACACACAGACAATTTTACTGATGCACACAAATAGGCTCATTGACAGACAATCGCAATGACACACACAGACAAGGATACTTGTACACACACAAATTTAGTACAGACAAACTCTGATACACACACAAGCTTACTACAGACAAGCTCACTGTCACACACTCTCACTACAGAAAAGCCCATTGACACACACATGCTCCCTACAGAAGAGCTCACTGACACACAGATTCACTACAGACAAGCTTACTGCCACACACATGCTCACTACAGACAAGCTCTCTGACACACATATGGTCACTACATACACACACACACACACACACACACACACAGAAGCTCACTCACTCGCTAGCAGATGCACACACACACAAAGACATCCACACACACAGAGACAGAAATCCACACACACATACAGCCACGCACACACAGGCAGACATCCACACACACACACAGGCAGTCACACACACACACACACATGCAGTCAGTCACGCACTCACACAGACAGACAGGCACACACAGGCAGGCAGACAGTCCCACACACACACACACACACACACACACACAGGCAGACAGTCACACACACACACACACACACAGACAGACAGTCACACACTCACACACACACAGGCAGACAGCCACACACTCACACACACAGGCAGACAGTCACACACTCACAGGCAGACCGTCATACACACAGGCAGACAGTCTCACACACACACACACACACACACACACACACACACAGGTAGACAGTCACACACACACTCTCACACAAACACACAGGCAGACAGTCACACACATACACAGGCAGACAGTAACACACACACACAGGCAGACAGTCAGTCACACACACACACACAGACAGTCACACACATACACAGGCAGACAGTAACACACACACACACAGGCAGACAGTCACACATACACACACATGCAGACAGCCACACACTCACATACACAAGAAGACAGCCACACACTCACAGGCAGACAGTCAGTCAAACACACACACACACACACTGACCTGCTTCTTACCTCCACATCCCTTTGAGCTCCTGGAGAATGGTTGTTGGGGAAACAGGGACTCGTTCTTGCTTCCCATGCTGCAATATTTTATTAAATATTTTATTAATTTTTATTTTATTTTATTATAATACTGGCCGGTCATGTGCGAGCTGTGTCGGCTACCTGGAGACCCCTGCTCCCATGGGGCCGCTCGCACATGGCTGGCCGGGATTACAGGAGCCTGATTAGTGATGAATAGGGCTGTCAGCCCAGCCCCAGGTGCCGTGGCCCACCGTGAAAATTCCCGGTATCCCGGTGGGCCAGTCCAGCCCTGCCTCACACACACAAACACCCCCCAAAAACACAGCACACCTAACACACAAACACACAGCATCCCTAACACACAGACAACACCCCTAGCCAGCGGTCGGATGGGTGGTGGATAGCACACAGGGGCCCCTGGGTGCTGGGGCCGCCGGGTGTCGGTATATTTATTGGCCCGCTGAGCCACATCTGTGAGGGTCTTAGGCTGTCGGTCTCTCACTTATTCTCGTACTTCGTTAGGGAGTCCGTTATAAAAATGTTCCAGCATGAAGAGCTGGGTGATCTCCTCTGGGGACTTAGCCTGTTGGGAGTTGAGCCAGTTCTGGGTGGCCCTTGCGATGCGGCATACCCACTCCGCATGGGAGTCCTTCTCCCCTTTCCTGCTCTCCCTGAACTTTCGTCAGTATTGCTCGGGGGTGACAGCATACCTGGCCAGGAGGATCTGTTATATTAAGGGATAGTCCCTGATCTGGTCTTCCGCTGCTAACCAAATCGCGCCAATCAGCATTTAGGGGAGGAAGGAGTTTCACCGCCCAATCTGCAGAAAGGGCGCGAAACTTGGCTGCACCAATCAGCGCCCGGGGGTGAGATGGGTTTCAGAAGAAAGGGCGCAAAACCCCGTTTGAACGCGCTCCTTCTCTGATTGGTAGCCCAATCAATGGAAGCAGGGACCAGTGCCCAGGTAGCAAGTCAACCCATTCAAAAAGGGCTTGATTCCTTACAACAGGAGGGTGGATGACTCCTGACACCATAAGCGCTACTGTAAGCTGTAGTGGTTATGGTGCTTAGAGTGCTCCTTTGATGTTATAAGCTGTGACTTATTAGATTATGAGATACAATTCTAGAGCTACACGTAATGCTGTAATCAAAGTAGTTTTTGGTTGACATGTTCTTCAACTGGAAAATACCTATCATCCATTATTCACGTATTCAAATAATCTTTTAGCACAGGGGTTCCTAACCCATGGTACGTGTACCCCTATTAGTAAAATTCAGTTCTCCAGGGGGTACGTAAAATCATTTTGCTAATGGCGGCCACACTGGTTGGGAACCAGCCATCGGGCAAACCGGTCAAATGCCCGGTGGACCGCGATGGTGAGGCCTGTGGCGACCAATCCGCGCTTTACTCGTGCCGATCAACCAGGAGAATGGCGCAAACCCAGTTTGAATGGGCTGCTCCTTCTCCCATTGATCGGCCTGGACTTCCATGCGGCCAGTGGGAACCCTGCAGCCGTGAGACCGACTCACAGCCCCAGGGACTCCCTGCTGGCGCACGTCCTTCTCTCCAGTGGATATCCCCACCCAGGTATCCACCAGAGAGAACGCTCTCCTAGGCAGCCGCGAGCCTAGCTTCAGAGCTCCCAGGTAGGGGAAAGAGACAAGTGATTATAGCTCCATTGGGGAGTGGGTAGGATGATCCCTGACACCGGGATCGAAGACAGTTTACATAGGCCGGTTCGGGAAATGAATACTCCCCCTGGAGGGCGTTCAATGATACGAACCGGCGGCCACCCAGGGGAAGCATGCGCCACTTGTTCCCGTGAGGTCTGCGGTTTTCACACCTCCTTAGCGAGGTGTGAACGTTCTAAGTAAATGTTCTAAATGAAGTGCTGGGTGGTCAAAAGGTATTTTGCAGGGTTTACGGTCAAAATTTTTTTTACAGAAAGGGAAAGATTAAACAAGGGAAACACACATTCTAGGAGGGCACATCCACACATATAAAACAAGGCAATTCACAGTTAGGCAGCGGTCCCGCCACAAAGACATTATCCCAATGGTTAGGAATGGTGGAGGGAGCATTATGACTAGAGACTGCTTTGCTATTTTGGGGCTTGGACCACTTGCAGTAATCCAGATAATAGTTCATTCCCGAGTTTATCAAGATATTTTACAGGATAATTTTAGAGAGGCTGTGGCCAGCTAAAGCTCAGTAGAGGTTAGTTGATGCAATAGGACAATGACCCTAAACATAGAAGTAAATCCATTACAGAATGACTTTAAGAAAATAAAATCTGCCTTTCGGATCGGCCCAAACAGTGCCCAACTCATAGAGATGCTGTGGAATGACCTCAAGAGAGCTGTTCACACCAGACAACCTAGCGGCATTTCGTTGTCCTTATGTAGACTTAATTATCTCCATATACCTCAATATACAAGTCTGACATATTCATTCTAGAAATGTAGCTGTGGCTTAAAATGTGCAAGCAAGGTGCAATATATACAAATAGTTCTGTAGGAGCGCAACTTTCAACAAAGCAAAAGAACAGCACGTAAACGTGCAATATTTTTAAAACTATGCCATTCAACTGTCAATCCTTTTGAAGACTTTTTTTCCCAATTATAAGTGTGCTTTAGTCTGAATAACTTTGCTTGAAAATACATACCTTCACTTGTAGTGGCGAGAGTACAGGTGAAGAGCTCTGGTAGATAAAAGTGAAAATGAGAGGAGCTTTTTTACATATTAAATGTCGTTTAGAAATTTGTTGGTAGATCTACCTCCCAAATGTAACAAGTGTTTCTATGACTCAGTAATCAACGTGGGTATAATAATTGAAAGACTTAATTGCATTCATTATTTTTGGATTAGCTGATAAAGGATATCAGTAGCTGTTGAAGAAACTTTTATTGATTATTGTTTCTCAAACCATAACAAAGATAATCTTATAGTTTCATACACAGCAATTCTATATCTCTTCCATATTGCTCTAATAAAGAAATCACAGATCTAAAGAGTTCAGTTTTCACCTTAAGCAATAAATCTTCTAAAACTCTGAATCAGGAAATAAATTGAAGTTTAAAACCTCAAGGGTTGTGATTCAATTATGCTTGCTCTATTTTGTGTACTGTACTGGACCCATAAATCAATAAGTCCTGTAAAGCAATAAAGACAATACAGAGCACTATATTCCAAAGAGTTAATATACAATGTAATCAATGTTATGATCCATATATACTGTACATTTGTTTATATTTTTTTATGCTTTATATTTATTTTTTATTTTGTCATCATTTACAATACAATGATTGTTGTCATAGGTTATAGTGTCTGAGTATCTCCTTTGAGCAAGAATAGTGTAAGCCTTTTCTGCACTATAGTAGTGGGAAATGTTTTGTCAACGTCACAAAATCAGATAAAAGATTTGTATTCATTTATTTTTTACTTGTACCCACCACTAAATCCTATAATAGAAACCATGAATAACAAATTTCACTCAACAAAGTTAACTTGAAATCTCCACCTCCCAAAAAAAAAAAAACCTCAAAAAAAACAGGAAGGATAAATTTACGGAAATAAACAAATCAGAGTAGATACATCTGCAATTAGTACTGAAAAGGTAACAATCTAAATATGATATTGTTTTTCACTTAAATAGACAACTATTAAATGATAAAGAAAAGCACAAAACTGAGCAGCATCATTGCATGGATCAGGGATATTGGTTAAATTATACACAAAGTCCCGGTGTGCAACAGTAAATATAGCACACCCTAAAACACCTGTGTGGTATCCTCTTTAACCACACCAATAAATCAGAAACATAAAATACATACAATAGGTGGAGCGTATTGGTTCAGAGGGATGTGTAGGTCATGATTTGATGATATAGGGCAGTGATGGCGAACCTATGGCACGCGTGCCACAGGTGGCACGCCGGGCCCTTTCTGTGGGCACGCGGCCATAGGTTTGCCATCAATGCAGAGTAGGCACCTGCCTGCCCAAAACGGCAGGCGCCTACTCTGCTTCCATGTCGGGAGGCAGGGGGAGGGATCTGTGTTGCAGCTCCCCTGTCCTCCCGCGCGATGCTGTGTGGAGCATTGCCGCGTGTTACCATGGCAACGCTCAACACAGCATCGCGCGGGAGGACAGGGGAGCTGCTACACAGATCCCTCCCCCTGCCTCCCGACACGGAAGCACTGCTTGCCACCACCGGACCACCAGGGATGACTGTGTCCCCCACCTCTTTCATTAAAGGTAAGAAGAGGGGGGGGATACTTATTTACAATACTTGTTTTTATTTTCTATTAAAACACCTTTACCCCTACCCCACACAAAGTACCCCTACCCCCCCACAGCACCCCTACCCCCCACCCCCACACACAGCACCCCTACACAGCACCCCTACCACCCCACACAGCACCCCTGCCCCCCCACACAGCACCCCTGCCCCCCACACAGCACCCCTCCCCAGCACCCCTATCCCCAGCATCCCTCCCCTCCCCACACCCAGCATCCCACCCCTCCCCCATACCCAGCTTCCCTCCCCTCCCCTACACCCAGCATCGCTCCCCACCCCTACCTCCACACAAAGTACCCCTACCCCCCCACAGCACCTCTACCCCCACACACAGCTGCCCTATGCCCCCCACATAGCACCACCACAACACACACTGACCCCCTACTCCCCACAGCACAGCACCCCTACCCCCCACACACAGCACCCCAACCCCCCACAGCTTCCCTACCCCCCACACACAGTACCCCTACCCCCCACACAGCACCCCTAACCCCAAACACACTACCCCTAGCCCCCCACAGCACCCCGACCCCCCACACACAGCATCCCCAACCCCCCACAGCTTCCCTACCCCCACACACACAGTACCCCGACCCCCCACACACAGCACCCCTACCCCCCACAGCTTCCCTACCCCCCCACACACAGTACCCCTACCCCCCACAGCACCCCTACCCCCCACACAGCACCCCTACCCCCACACACAGCACCCCTACCCCCCCACAGCACCCCTACCCCAACACACAGTACCCCTATCCCCCCACAGCACCCCTAACCCCACACAGTACCCCTACCCCACAGCACCCCTACCCCCACACAGCGTCCCTACCCTCCCATAGCACCCCTGCCCCCCCACACAGCACCCCTGCCCCACCACACAGCACCCCTGCCCCCCACAAAGCACCCCTCCCCAGCACCCCTATCCCCAGCATCCCTCCCCTCACCCACACCCAGCAATCCACCCCTCCCCCACACCCAGCTTCCCTCCCCTCCCCTACACCCAGCATCGCTCCCCACCCCTACCTCCACACAAAGTACCCCTACCCCCCCACAGCACCTCTACCCCCCACACACAGCAGCCCTACGCCCCCACATAGCACCACCACAAAACACACAGCACCCCTACTCCCCACAGCACAGCACCCTTACCCCTGCCCAGCACCCCTACCCCCACCCAGCACCCCTACCCCCCACACAGCACAGCACCCCTGTCTCACACACACACACACACCACCCCTCACACACACACACCACCCCTCACACACACACCACCCCTCACACACACACCACCCCTCATACACACACACACACACCACCCCTCACACACACACACACACACACACCACCCCTCTCACACACACACACCACCCATCATACACACACACACCACCCCTCATACACACACAGCACCCCTCATACACACACACACACAGCACACCTCATACACACACAACACCCCTCATACACACACAGCCACAGCACCCCTCATACACACACACACACAGCACCCCTCACACACACACAGCACACACACACAGCAACCCTCAGACACACACACACACACACAGCAACCATCACACACACAGCAACCCTCAGACACACACAGCACCCCTCACACACAACACCCTACACACAAACACATACACTGCACCCCTCAATGCAGTATGTGTGTGTATTCAGCAGCCTGTGTGTATGTGTGTGTGTGTATTCATCAGTCTGTGTGTGTGTTTGTACTCAGCGGACTGTATGTGTGTGTGTACTCAGCGGACTGTATGTGTGTGTGTACTCAGCGGACTGTGTGTGTATGTATTCAGCAGTCTGTGTGTGTGTACTCAGCAGTCTGTGTGTGTGTACTCAGCAGTCTGTGTGTGTGTACTCAGCAGTCTGTGTGTGTGTACTCAGCAGTCTGTCTGTATGTGTATTCAGCAGACTGTGTGTGTTTGTGTGTTCAGCAAACTGTGTGTGCGTGTGTGTGTACTCCGCAGTCTGTGTGTGTGTACTCAGCAGTCTGTCTGTATGTGTATTCAGCAGACTGTGTGTGTGTGTGTATTCAGCAGTCTCTGTATTCAGCAGTCTTGTGTGTGTATATTCAGCAGACTGTGTGTATGTATTCAGCAGTCTCTGTGTGTATGTATTGCATTTGTTGGAGATACTAATAAATGTAAGCTTAATTTTATCTATTTATATCATTATTTAAAATTTGTATTATTGAACTCTCTGTTGTGTTCTTTTAAAACAAAAGTTGTTAATTAGTTCGGACAACAGTACGAGTTGTTTTTTCTAAACTTAAACCTCAGTATTGAGGTTTAATTGCCGTGTTGGCACTTTAAGGAAAAAAAAGTTGGCATGTATTGCGGTTTGGGCACTCGGGCTCAAAAAGGTTCGCCATCACTGATATAGGGGTACGTATAATTCGTAGCTGGAAAAAGTAGGTAGTGCAATATTGTTAGGTCTTAAACTTGTATGAAAGAAAACTCTAAAGTAATGTACTCACAAGGATAGAGCCAGTAACACTAAGCTTAATATGCAGACTTGTAGGAATATTAGTGGGGATCCCACTCGTTTCTCTGTCACTTTTCCTCCGGTTCACCATATAAATCCACCGGACATCAGATGTGGTTGAAGTTACACTTTATTTGTACATAAAACCAATGGAGATATAAAACAAAATAAAATAAATGTTCTTATAGTGCAAAACGCGTTTCACCTCTGCACCAAAAATTCTCAAAATCAGCTATTTTTTTCAAAAGCTCAGTTATTTTAGCTTACACATTGCACTTTCTTGTCAATGCTCCACACATCCAACAACAGAGAACCGTTTGTGTCATAGATTTTTAAGATGGAGTATTCCAAACATCACTACTAGATCAGGAACAGCTAACCTAGACCTAGCATTCAATGTACCAAAAATTAGTAGTGAGGGGTAAAGGTTGTAGTGGGCTAGAGAGGCATTATTGAGGAAGATGTGCCATAGTGGGGATTAGTGGTAGCAGTTAGGGGATGTAGTAGGGGCATAGGGGCTGTAATGAGGTATAGTGGCTGTGGTGAGGATAAGGGCAGAAGTGGGGGTTAAGGGCATTAGTAGGGGGTTAACGGCTGTATAGTGGGGGTAGGGGCAGTGGTGGGGTATATAGGCTGTAGTGAGGGATATGGGCTGTAGTTGTATATAAAGACAGTAGTGGGGGAGTTACAGGGCTGTAGTGGGGAGGTTATTTGATGTAGTAAGGTGATAGGGACTGTTGTGGAGGCATAGGGTCAGTAATAATGGATAGGTGCTGTAGTGGAGAGATAGGGTGTGTAGTGATTTGATATGGTCTGTAATAAGGAATATGGGCTGTAGTGGGGAGACTGTAGCGGAATGGATGCTCTAGCTACAATTTTATTCCCTTTTGTTCGGTTGTCCATACACTTCATTTACCGAACCAACTATGTGTGGATCCCCAGATTCCTTTTGCATTTTGGTCACCCTGTGCCCATTATTTGTGCCGGGTATGTTAAATGTATTGCTTGTATGTGCCTCTTCCCCTCCCCCTTTTTCCTGTCCCATTGTTTCCCCAGCAGGGCATTGTCCCAGAGACACTGCCAGACCAGTTTAAACTAGCTGCTCTGTCTCTCCTCAATCTCCCATCAGCCCTTGCTATTGTCTGACCCCACCCTTCCTTGTACTATAGTAATCTATGTACCCTATTGTGTGTTAATATATGTGTGCTATGTGTAGTAAAATCAGTTGACTCCCAGAACTGTGTGTCATCCAGTTACTGGGGGGATTGTGTCTTGGATATTAACCTGTTTCTTCCGCTACAAGGGGATTTAAGCGGAGATATTGATGGTATGTCTTGGAGCTCTGAAACAGAGACAGTGGCTGTAGTTGGGGGATAAGAGCTGTAGTGGAGAGATATGGGTTGTGATAAGTGTTAGGGCTTGTAGTGGGGAATTAGGTGTTGTAATGATGGATAAGATCAGTAGTGAGTGATAAGGGCTGTGTTGAGGTATAGTGGCTGTAATGAGGGATAGGGTAGTAGTGGGTGATAGGGTTGTAGTGGGGGTAAGGGGCAATTGTGGGTGGTTAGAGACCTTTGGAGCTGGGAGTTAGCAGTAGTCACAGGTTAGAGGTTGTAGCGGCAGGTTGCGATGTGTAGTGAGGGATTAGGGACAGTAGTGTGGGGTTAAAGGCTGAAGTGGGTGGTTTGGATCTACAGTAGGGTGTTTGAACCTGCAGTGGGGGGTTAGGATCTGTGGTGGGGAAGTACAGACCAAGTTCTCCCTCTTACCCCTCAGTATCAGGGATTGGTTGGAGACTGTGTCAATTGTTGGGGAAGATGGCTAGGCTTCTGGAGTAGACATTTTGATCTTCCTGCAAGCTTGTTCAAAAGTCAGCACTCCAGCTGCATTAGGGTGTGCCTAGGCACACCCGGCAGACCCTGTGTGCATGCCTTTTGTGTGGATATGGTGTGGATATGGTGGATATGGTATGTAACTGTGGGTGTAGCAAGCAATGTGCCTTTGTCAATGAACAGCTTAAGTTCCAATTTAATTAGTTTTGTCCTCTACATTGTGATATTCAATTACTTGAGGATGCTTAATTTGAAACACAAAAAATAGTTGTTTTGATTATTTCCATGCGCATGCTATGTTTATTAATTTACAATGACATGGCACTGATAATAGATACTGTCTCTATTATATTGCTTTCCCAGATCTTGTTTCTTGTTGCCTCTTTTTCATACATCCTTTTGGTTCCCCCTTTTTTCCAAAGTTGTTACCCCCTCTCTTATTTTCTCTTTCTCTCTTTTCCTCATCCCTTCCTCTACTCAATCATTCCGATCTCATTTATGCCTAGTCCCCTGCACACTAAACCTAAATATCACCCCTAATGAAATTTTTTAAAATGTTACCATTAATTCTAATTACTATCAGTAACCCTGAAGACTACATGTAACTTCTATCTCTAAATAGCATCATCATTAACCCTACTGGCCCTAACTCTAAATGCCACTCTTAACCATACATCCAATCCTTACCCCTAACCTTAAATGTTATTCCTAATGTCTGTCCCTCTTCCTTACCCTATATACCATAATTAAACCTTAGCTTAGATGTTACTTATAATGGAAGGGGAAAAACTTACTCCATGGCTTTCTGCTTTCTGGCTGGCAGGAGAGATCAAGAACCATACAAGACATACAAAACATACATTGGCTAACCCAAGACTCGGAGAACACCTCTTTAATTCAAGATTTATCCGTTTAAACTAGACTAGGTATAACCCTGCAAGTATCTGATACATGTATTTTCTTTACTGTTTTCACCAGCACAGAGCATAGTCCTGCTTTAACTAAGTTGCTTAAATTTACTTAGTATAGGCAATCTCCCAGACCCACGTCTGCCTGCCCCTACCAAGTCCACCATTGTTTTTGCCCCATTTTGTTTATTCACCTATCCACAGCAATAAGCATTCCCCACAAATACAGACATAGATACTCAAATCAGCTTGTTCAGTAATGTTCCTTGAACAACAGTAAATAGAGAGACAGAATTATTGTTGACAATGCAGTGGGCCAATTGGCTCCTTAAGAACAGATGTTACCGCCGGTTCCTCACTCAAATCACTCTAAGGATTGTAATTGATATTATAAGATCCATAGAATTTGTAATGGCTTTTCTAAGAAAAATTGTTTCTGCCTGTTCCTGATCTCTTTATGTTAGACCTACACTCTCTGTCAGGTGTATGTGCCAAAGATAAATGTTCTACACTAAGCACATAATTGATAATATGTATGGGGATGCATTCAGATGATCTTCTAATGCTCAAGTACTAAATAACAAAGGGTGTTTTTAACCCATTGTTGGAGCTACATTTCCCAGAAATCCAGCTGATCAATATCAAGTATTCTAACTATGATCAAATACAGTGTCATGGTAAGTGCTACTAACACAGGAACCTATTACAATAATGATGGCTTATGCCAGTCATGAAGGCTTTACCTTCTTATATAGTGCTTTAGAAATTACATGATTGCTTTTCCCAAAATTCTTTTAAATTAAACGTTACAAACCTTCCTTTTTGAAAAGAATTGTTTTCCTCATAACAAAATGCAATTTTCTCACATGTACACCATCCACTCTGAGCAATTTACAAAAATTCAACAAAATGATTTATTTAGTCTCCCAACCAAAATTAAATCCTTGACTTATTCACTGTAAATAGCGACACAACAGGCCTCCTTGATAATAAGCTTTGATAATCTTATTTGTCAATACTTTCTATGCACCCCATTACATCAGAATATAAAATTAAATATAACTCCTTTCTTAACCTTCCTCTGCAAATATGGCGAAAAATGGACCGTCACCTGGGCTGCTCTGACCTTCTAATCATCTATTGAGGCCGGGAGACTAGAACATCTTAACGTACAGTGTCTCCACTTAGTGCATATACTTATTGGGGACTCACAACAGAAGCACAAGTGTGGATACGCCTGCTAGCACTATTCCACAGTTTAGATATGTTGTTAAAGAAAACTATCCATAATTTGTTAATCCCCTAAAATATAACATTTATTTTAAATAAAATATAATAGATAAAAAATGGTGACACAGCAAACGTAATCCAGTTTCTCCCAGCATTACCCATGCCCTTCCTCCATGCCATTCATTCATCTATATCCACCTCCCTTAAGGCACAATTTCTTTTCCATCCACTGTTGCTGGCTTTCTTATGTTCAAGCAGTGAAAGCCTCCTACAGAATAGACACCCATACCCAGAAACAAAGTCACCCTATACCCAGTAGCAGATTCACCCCAAACCTAGTGTTACAGTCACCCCATATCAGTAGCAATTTGGGATGGAATATAGTTTGGCTAAGTATCCCTTATCTAGATTTTCTAAAATGTATTTGAAGATGCTTCTCAGATCCTGTCTGACAGTGATTATGTGTTTGGGTTCCTGGACTGGTTTTACACTTAGTGTCTGTAAAATCTTCCTATTTTCTTCTTGTCTTCTTCAGTTGGTTGATATATACGTCTTTTGTATATATAGTCTTGGGCCAAAGGCTTGCGACATTAATATACGCCTATATTAATGAAAAGTACTAATACGCAATCTGACTTGCGGTTTCTTACGGTTTATTCTTAGTTACTGATACATAATAAAACAACAAAGGATGTTACAGGATAATGGATGTTCAACAGCAGATGGTAATTGCTGGACTCCTAAAGGGAGAGTTACATCGTTGTATCAAGAAAGAGAGCCAAGAGACCTCGTGTCCCTTTGTTCAGTTAACTATATAGATGTGCCCATACTGAAGTCAGAGTGTAACTCTAGCCATATAAGGACAAGACCCCCAACTTACATTCCAGAGTTCTCAGACAAAGAAAGCCTTGTGACTTATACCATCTGTTACTTATGTCAATCCACACATCCATATATAATCAATAGAAACATAGAATATGCAATATTCTACAGTATCCCAGCGATCCAAGTTCTGTAAACCTGACAACACAATGAACTCTTTGCAATATGTAACGTCTAACGGTCACAGACATAAAACCTATAAGGCATTTGAGGTATGTCTTAAATGAGGCCAATATTATATTTATATTTGTGCATGTTTTAGGCACGCTAGTTGTGAACAATTTATCAAAAGAAAGTTATATCAGTCTTAAAAAAAAGAGAGAGATATCTATCTTTGTTTATAAACAAAGTGTGTACCACTCAGGCATCTTGAATTCCTGGGTTGAGGCTTTTTAAGGCATGAGGTTTTTCTATCCTTACTGGTTGTGTTTAAATATGTGAGATAGGCACTGTGAAGATGTTAACATATAAGCTGGTGAGATAGCTCAGTGGGCTAATGCATCATCTGTAGTGATGTAGTGATGCAAACTGCGAACGCGAATTTCCGCAAATGTTCGCGAACGGGCGAACCCGGCGAACCGCCAAAGACTTCAATAGGCTGGTGAATTTTAAAATCCACAGGGACTCTTTCTGGCCACAATAGTGATGGGAAAGTTGTTTCAAGGGGACTAACACCTGGACTGTGGCATGCCGGAGGGGGATCCATGGCAAAACTCCCATGGGAAATTACATAGTTGATGCAGAGTCTAGTTTTAATCCATAAAGGGCATAAATCACCTAACATTCCTAAATTGTTTGGAATAATGTGCTTTAAAACATCAGGTATGATGTTGTATCGATCAGGTAGTGTAAGGGTTACACCCGCTTCACAGTGACAGACCAAACTCCCCGTTTAACGCACCGCAAACAACCGCAAACAGTCCATTTGCACAACCGCAAACTCCCCATTTGCACAAGGTTGGATACCAAGCTAGCCATGTCCGTTCCTTGTCCTCACTGATGTCATTGAAGGTCTCTTCCTCCACCCAGCCACATACAACACCAAGGGTCCCAGAAAGGTGACAACAAGCCCCCTGTATTTTTGTTTTTTAAATGTACAATACTGTTACACCAGATATGAGTTGCACTGGTGTGACACTGGGCCCTGAAACGCACACGTGTGAAGGAAACTGACTGCTATTATATTACAGTCAAAAAAGTTGTTGTTTTTTTTTTAATGCAAGCTATTGTGACACCAGATATGGCACTGGGACCACCTTAAAATTATTGGATATCGCTAAAAATCATGATCACTAAATACTTTCTCTACAAACCTCTAAAACGAACCAAACTACTCATCCATCCGCTATACCACTTTATCCCACCTAGAACTAGTGCCCAGTTAAAATACTTGACTCTTACTTACCCACACTCAGTCATGCCACACACATTTCACCACTACTCTCACTGAATCCCTCTGACTACGGCTAAATTCAAATTCACCCCTTAGTGTTCTTCTCCCCGCCCCCTCTTTTCCCTGTCTCTTGGTGTTTCTCTCCCATTCCCTCCCTGTCCCTTGGTGCACCCCACACCCCTTTAGTGGTCACACTCCCCTTCCTGGTGTGCCTCCTACTTCTATTGTTGCATTGCCGAGCGGAGCAGATCCCCTAAAGGAGCTTCAGTTTTCTGTACCCGGCCAGACTGACAGGGAGTGCTCTCTCTGCGAGCACCTCCTGTCAGTCTGGTCAGGTACAGGAAACAGAAGCTCCTGTACCGCGCTCCGCTCCGCTACACTCTGTACACACTGACAATCACACACTCAATGACAAACACACAGACGTCACTGACAGACAAAGACTTATTGATCTGACACACACTCATTCATTGACACTGACAGACCCACACTGATTGACACTCATTGACAGACACACTGATAGTCACACACATACTCAATGACAAACATACTCTCACTGATTTGACACACACTCATCATACACTGACAGACACACTCATACACTCACATGCACACACACTCATACAATCACTCACAGACACACACAGACGCACTCACTCACACACACACACACACTCAGTCACTCACAGACAGACGCTGTCACTCACAGACACACGCTGTCACTCACAGACTGACGCGGTCACTCACAGACACACACGCTGTCACTTACAGACAGACACACACACAGGCGCATGCTGTCACTCACAGACACGCACGCTGTCACTCACAGACACACACGCTTTCACTCACAGACACACGCTGTCACTCACAGACACACGCTGTCACTCACAGACACACACTCTGTCACTCACAGACACACACACTGCCACTCACAGACAGACACACACAGGCACATGCTGTCACTCACAGACACACACGCTGTCACTCACAGACACACACACTGTCACTCACAGACACTCACACACAGACACAGGCTCCCTCGCCGCGCCTTATCACATCACAGCACTGCCGCGCCGGGACCCAGATGGTGGCCGGCAGGAGGGAGAGCTTCCCTCCTGCCGGCCACTGAAATATTGTGCCCCCAGAGCCCATGCGCCCTGGGTCCAACGATAAATGACTATGGGGGATAATTTATAATAAACACAGGTTACTGGCTATGGGGGGATAATGTATAATAAACACAGGTTACTGGCTATGGGAGGGATAATGTATAATAAACACAGGTTACTGGCTATGGGGGATAATGTATAATAAACACAGGTTACTGGCTATGGGGGGATAATTTATAATAAGCACAGGTTACTGGCTATGGGAGGATAATGTATAATAAACACAGGTTACTGGCTATGGGGGATAATGTATAATAAACACAGGTTACTGGCTATGGGAGGATAATGTATAATAAACACAGGTTACTGGCTATGGGAGGATAATGTATAATAAACACAGGTTACTGGCTATGGAGTATAATGTATAATAAACACAGGTTACTGGTTGTGGGGGGATAATGTATAATAAACACAGGTTACTGGCTATGGGGAGGATAATGTATAATAAACAGGTTACTGGCTATGGGGGGATAATGTATAATAAACACAGGTTACTGGCTATGGAGGGATAATGTATAATAAACACAGGTTACTGGCTATGGGAGAGATAATGTATAATAAACACATTTTACTGGCTATGGGGGATAATGTATAATAAACACAGGTTACTGGCTATGGAGGATAATGTATAATAAACACACAAAAAAAAATTAATGCAGCTTCAGAATTAATCTAAATTGTATTCTGTCTAGAAGGTGGGAGGGTCTGCTGCTGATTGGCTGGAATGTGTCTGCTGACTGTGAGGTACAAGGTCAAAGTTTACTCAATGATGACGAATAGGGGGCGGACCGAGCATCGCATATTTTCATCATCCGTGGCGAACGCGAACACACTATGTTCGCCAGGAACTATTCGCCAGCGAACCGTTCGGGACATCACTAATCATCTGTATTATTTGTTCAACTCTTGGGGGTCGCAGGCTCAAAACCAGGCAGTTGACTCAGCACCTCATCCTTCCAAGGTAGATAAAGTGAGTACTATTAAATTGGGCAATAGTAACAACCACTGGATGTTGGGCAAAAGTAACATCCCCAGGAAGTACTTGGAAACCAGAGCAATCTGAATGTACCTTTCATGCTTAAATACTTTGATATTATTATATAAGTTCTTAGCAAAAATAAAATAAATAATAGTAATAATAATTTCAGCTTTTATTCTCAATTTACAGATCTGCATCAGACATTATCCATATATTAAAAAATATTATACATTTCTATTGTAATGTGAATTCTTCCACTTTAGAGTATCTTGAATATTGCAATGTGTTCTCAGTGATTTTACATCATCTGCCTAGATTCCATAGATTCATTTGATAAAGCACTTATAGTCAGAAACATACCAAAAATTCTCATATATTTCATTTATATTATACATCCATGATCTCAATCACATATCAAATCTGAAAATGCAATGTTCTGACACATACCTTATTATGCAATTTTTTCCAGTATTTTTTACAGTATTTCTTGAATCTTCTTTCTTTTACTTCCAATATTAAAACGAGGCTGTATGTTATTCTTAATTCAGAATGTCTGTGTTTTTATTGTATTTAATATCCAGACCAGACTATTGTGGAATCAAGACCATAAGACTAAACTGTAAAACCAAGGAATAAAATAATAATGTGTGGGATAAAAAGCATAAAGCTTTTGCTACGCAACATCATTTTTTTCTAAATTATTTCTGCTTTTATTAGACAGCATCCTTAATAATTTCCAGAATACAGAACACGGAATGCAAAAGATACTAACATACTAATAAATGTTTGCATATCCTATAGGTCAATATAATGTTTCTTCGTCTGTCAAGTATTTTGGTTTACAATATATTTACAAGTTGTTGATTTTTTGCTTTTTCGTTATTGCAAACTTATATCAAACTCATGAACAATGTATGATGTAACTATCCATTATAAATGTATATAAAGATAGATACGGGCTGGTGTACCCTATGTTTGGGCTTGAAAATAGTTTGACTAAATATACCTCATACTCTTCATTTCTACCCTCCCTACAACTTTCAGGCCTGATTTCACAAACCCAGGCTCACAAGCAAAAACTTCAGACTATCCATTTTCTCTAAGCACTACCCATCCTTCCAGGTTCCTTCTACATTTCTAACATGTTCCTCCAGCTGCTTGAGATCTTACTTAATAACCACCTCATGCCATTTACATATTAACTGTAGCTGCAACTTTCCATTTATTTCCTCTGGCCATCACCTCCACATTTCTCTTGCTACCTCTTGCCTCAATCCCCAAATCCCCATTATAAAGTTTAGATTGTAAACTCGTGGAATATGTTGGTGTTTTATTAATGCCAGTAATACATTAATAAATACCTTGTGGTACCTAGATCTTTTCGGATAGAGGATGTTGAAAGTTATGTTTCTGTTAATATCTTTTTTAAGTTTTTATTTGGCAGACGCCTGGTACACAATTAAACTGATGTATTAGAAATACAATACAGTTCCATTATATACCCCTCACTCGAGGACAGTTAACATGGGAAAGAGCAGGAAGCTGCCCTGACTACTCTTTTCTCCCAAGTCTGTGATATGGGGAAAATATAGTTTCATATTGGGTGGCTTATCCGTGGGTATCTTGGTAAAAATCAGAGTTGATACATTATCATTCTACAGTCACTCCCGATGGGCTGTGAGAAAATACAGTTTAAAATAGGGGAACTGAGCTAATGGTTTCCCCAATGCCACTCATCACAGCCAGGAGGGAGAAGTTATAATAGGAGAAAGTGTATAGACACACTGTCCATTAGCTCTCTGTTCCCATTGCCTGTTTGTGATTAAAATGAGGGGACCTGCCCAAGGTTTCCCTCGTAGTACTTTCCTGATTGACAGAGGGTGAGGAGTTAAAATTTAAGTGTGCAGGTACCTCACCTAAAGAAATACACCTTATCTCGATCCTCTGGGCTGTGGAAAATGGACACAAAGTTAAAGAGTTACTCCAACTACCGTGACCACATCTACCTTTAGAAATGGTCATGGTAGAAGCAGTCTGTATTTAAGTAAACAGCACTTTGCACTCTGTCAACTTTGTCTAGTTGCACTCTGTCAACTTTGTCAACTGTCTAATGTCAATTTTGTGCAAAACTTATATCTGCCATCAGCAGACAAAGGAGGCTGGTGACAGATGTAATGAGCTTCTCTATTCCAGCGGCAAGTGAAAGCTGTGATCTTTCCTTCTTTTGTGAACTCCCTGCATTGATAATAATTGAATTTATTTTTTTATTTTTTTTTATAAAAAAAAATCCCCTCCCTCCATCTCCTGTTCACTCTCTCCTACCAGGATCCGAGTGTGTGCATTCACTCTGAGACAGTAGAACAGTCCAATTAAATGCTTCTTGATTTTTGATTGGACCACAAGGGGCAGCTGTGAAGTTGATAAGGGCATGGAAAACACAGCAGGGAGCATTGCCTGGTGCCATATTCCAAGTAAATGTATTCTTTATTGGCAGGATTATAATTGAGGGGGACTTGTGAATAATTCCCGGTAGGCATGTTCAAAAAGCTAGAGTAACTTTTTGAAAACAAGGAGGTAAAATATTTTTGGGTTTTAGTAAAATAGTCTGAACAATATTGAGCTATAAATAAGACAATATACATATAATATACATATTTAGAATGCACAACTATAAAAAAATTCTCTTTTCCTATTTAAAGCACAGTAAACAAATTCAAATCACATGAAAACATCATGAAAAGGAAGAAAAAACAATGTTGTACACAACCTAAAAAGTATTTAAAGTGGAACTGTAAATTCTGGAGAAGTGCCAATGCATTGTTCCCTCATCTCACCTAATACTATTAGAGCATTTACCGGTTTAAAAAAAGAAGAGGACGCAAGTAAAAAAACTCACATCTACTGCACTTTCTCTGAGTTACTTTACATCCCCCATAATGCTTTTCTGCATTAGTGGGGACATGTGTTACATGTTCAGCACTAGAGTTAGCTACCTTATATATCAAGCTGATTGGCTCTGGCACAGCATGTCAATTAGGATAAAGCAAACTAAAGATTAGCACAACCAATATCTAACGTTTAGTTAAGTCAGAAATAATCAGGGTTATTTACTAAAAATGCAAAGTGAATTCAAATTTAAGGTCTGATAAACTGAACTGAAAGCCTAACTGGCATCATTTTTCCAGTTTGGCTGTTTTAACCTTACATTTGAATACACTTTCAGTTCGTATTTTATTGAATAAAACTGTATATCATTTAATATCTTTAATCTGGAAATATAGAGCATGTATTTCATGACCTTATTCCAGCTGTCAAATCATTATTTTGTAAATATAATTTTTATTGTCTGTGCCAGGGAAAGAAAGGCATGAAACATATAGACTCGCAGGTCTACAATTTGTCAATAAAGCTTAAATAACAGTCGTAACGCGGGCACGCAGGCCCATCATCAAGTTGGACACGCAGGTCCCATGTTGCATCAATTATATGAACCTCATGCATGTGGGTTCCCTGGCCCTTCTTGCCATTGTGCACTCAGTGATCCCTTATTTCCTTGCTATTTGGTTAGTGGGGCCTCCCTCAACTGATCTGCCGGTCCATTAAGCAGGGTATGGTCTCATGGACCATCTATCTCTATGCTGCCTGGTTCCCTCCCCTCTATTGCCCCCCTTGTGTTAGAGGGGGTGTGATTACGTTATCTGTGTGTGCTGGAGAGGTGAATATGCTTCATCCGTTCTGTGTTTCTCTGATAGCCTGTCTGTTCAGGACCTCGGTTGCCGACTGTCTACGGTGTTGGAGTGGGCAGGTATCCCATTCTTTAAGGGGATGTGAGTGGAAGGATGTTTACTCTCCATGCCTGTTTGACTTTTGTGACACTTGTTCGGTGTCGCTTGCTGTAGTGATCAAGGGTGGGGGATTAGGTAAGTGCAGGGAGGGAGGAGGAAGGTCTGTCGTCCATCTATGTGGCAGTCCGGTCTGTGTCCCTTACTTTCGTTAGTTATGTATTAACGTCAAAAAGTCGGGTTTCATCATGGTCAATATCCAGTGTGTCCAGATGTCTAAGTATGTCTGGTGTTGCTTCTCATTCGCTAGCATGGTAAGCTCTTCTATCGCTCGCAGCTCTTCCATTTGGGTCGGTGTTCAAGGCTTCGGGTGGGGTGTACTGGTCGGAGCCTCGTGGGAGAAATAAAGCCTCCCGTTCACAGCATGGGGCTTGTTCTTACCTTCCCAGAGAGCGGCAGAAGGAGAGTCCTATTTAATTAGGTGTCCCCACGGGTCGTATCGTCTGCGTACGGGGAGCCCGCAGCCGTTGGGGTTTGGGGCCTGCGCCTTGTGGCCTAGGACCATCCGTGTAGAAGCGTAGCGGGTTCGGCCAGATGAGCTTCTCCGGCGACAGATGTAACTCCCGTTCGATCGTCTCCAAGTCTTCAGCTCCCGTGACCATGAAGGGACCTTTGGGTGTTGCTATTTGAAGGCCCGTGGGGAAGCACCAGCGGTACCTGATGTTGGCGATCTGCAGCTGTCTGGTGAGAGGCCTCAGGGCCCGCCAGTATGCCAGGGTGGCAGGGGACAGGTCCGGGTATAGCTGGATTTCGGAACCCTCCAGCAGTACCTTTTCGGTGCCACGTGCCTTGCGGAGGATCTCCTCCTTAAGCTGGAAATTCTCCATACAGCAGATGATATCTCTGGGAGGTCCCCCAGGGGGTCTCTGGGGTCGCAGGGCCCTGTGAGCTCTAACGAAGCCCATGTGTGTCTTTGGTGGTCTGGCCAAAAGCTTGTTGAACAGCTCCAGCAGTGTAGTCTGGACCGGGGTGTTCCTATCCAGCTCCTTAGGGATCCCCCTCACACGTATGTTCTGTCGCCTGCCCCTGTTGTTGAGGTCCTCGATATGCAGGGCCATTTGTCTCATCACTGTGGTGTGGTGATGCAGCGTGTCCGTGTTAGCAGACTGTGCCACTGCCATGTGGTCACAGTCCGCCTCGAGCTGTGCGACTCTCTGGTTGAGGCCTTGCAAGTCATCTCTCAGCGCATGTAATTCCGTCGTAATTGACGTGCGCAATTCAGCGTTGGCCGACCTGAGGTCTGCTTTCAATGGTTAATCCTTCAGCAGGGCAATAAGATCTGGTGCTGCGGTATCACTCGTGTCGTGTGCCACGTGTGTCAGTTTCCCTGTTGGGGATTGCGGGCATAAAATGCCCGACGCCGTGGAGTAGTTGGAGGCCTTATCCATATCCACCTGTGTGAGCAGGTAACGTTTCATATTTGGGGTCGGACCCCCCTTGGGGGCATCCCCTGGTCGTTGGGTATGTGAGGCTCGGTGAGTCTTCCCCATCACTGCGGTCAGAGTGCGGTTTGGAGGAGGTTACGGGCTGAGCCTGCGGAGAACTCGTGGATTAAGCTGCCATCTTCTCGGACCGCTAAGCCACGCCCCATCAAATCATTATTTGAAATCTTGGTCTGAATTAATGATGGCAATTGCTACCCGATTTAACTCCAATCAATCTCAGACATTTTTTTTTCACAACAGGATCGAATAGCCCTGTGTAAATAGAAATGTCATTAAGAGCACAATAGTATTCCACAGATATGTGGATTTATGCTGTACCGAAAGTGAAAGTTTTTAAGCTTTTACCTTGTAATTACCCATATTTCTCCTAGTTGCAGATAATTATTTGTATGCTTAGCCAATGTGACTTTAATTTAGTAAGGTCTTGCTAATGACCCGATGTCTGTATACAGTGTTGCTCAATAATGCAGTTACTCCTGTTTTGTTCTAATCTGTGAGAGTGGCATACCATTCATTCTAATGAGGATACATCCTTAAAATGTACATTGTGTTACACTTATAGATTTATTAGTTGAAAAGGAAAGTACCCCATTAGTTTGCTCTCATTAGTTTAACACATTGAATATTTTGCATTAAGCAGATTTATTAAGTAGATATTATTGAACTGCAAAAAGTAAAGAAAATAATGTTGACATTAATCTTAACTAGCAAACCATTAATGAGTTTCTACTTGTGCTGTAGAATCCAAGCTCTATACCAGGGGTAGGCAACCTTTTAGCAGCACTGTGCCGATATAGGATTGTGATGTCCCGTAGCGTGCCGATCCTATTTTTTTTTTAAATTGAGGTGTGTATGCTGCCATATTCTGCTTGTGTTATTTTTACTGTAATTGCTTTGTATCGTTGTATTTGTGCGTATATGAGCTATTATATTGTATATGTTCATTAGTAGTTTATGGTATCGTGTATGATACATATGAATGTGAGCTGTGTATGAAGGCTGCTTTTGGAATTGTGTGTGGATGGATATGTCACATTGTGTGTTTGGTAGTGTGTGGGGGCTGTTTGGGGTATTGCATGTGAGAAGCTGCATGCGGCGTTGTTTGCATGTATATGGATTGTTAGTGGTGTTGCGTTTGTGGGGATTGTGTGTATGTTTGTGTGTGGGCTGTTCGTATTATTTGTATGAGGGGAGGGTTATTCTGCATTTCTGTGTATATCTAGCAGTGTGTGTGGCTTCCCTAGGTTCCAGTGGGGACCAGGCCGGCCGGGTATAGCTCAAGTGTAGGAGCTGCAACAGCAGCTGCAGGCTGCTCTGCTACAGTGTGGATTCACATTCACAAGTGCTGGGAGGAAGTGATCTGAGATCACTTCCTCTACGTGCTGCAATGAATAAATTGAGTATTGTCCTTCACCACCTCTTCGTATTAGCAGATATCTGAAGTTTCACTGGGACTCCTGATAGGAAAGAACCTGTTTGGCTCTAGCAGCCTTGAGTGCCGCGCAAAGACACCTCGAGTGCCGTGCATGGCACTAGTGCCGTAGGTTGCCTACCCCTGCTCTATACTAACGATCATGTTTCATAATATTTAAGCAATTGCATGAAAAGGTTAATGATGCTTCAAGATAAATAAAGATAAGCCTTACCAGATAATGTGATTATATGGACAATAGATAAGACAATAAACATTTTGCAGTTAGAACCCAAAGAAAAAACAAATGTTTCAGCCCTAGTCTAAACCACAGGTTTACAACAAGTTCTCAAGTTGGGCATCAGCAAGAAAACAAGTTTATTTGAATTTCAAATTTAAAAAATACAGCAAGTAAAACATAGTAAGAAAAAGACACAAAAGCATATTGCGTGTAAGCCTTGCTAAAAATATAAGTATATCAGATAGTTCTTGGTTTTCTTACTCACAGAGCTATTGTCTGTGTAGATCGTGTGCAAATTGTGTTGTGTGTCTATGGACAGGAGGGTGAAGCAGTACCCCTGGCCATGGGGAGCAGACCAGGTTTGGGAGTGAAAGCAAATCACTAAATCATAAGTGTAACCTATAATTGCAACTCACAAGGTTTAAAGGGGCATCGCATGATTCAGTCAGGACAACTGGATGATATAAGAAAATCTATGCATTTGGAGAACGATTTTAGAATTAGTTGATATATTATTTTCTGAATTTGCAACCTTGCAGGAGATACCCTAGGCAGCAACACTGTGATAATAGATTGAATGCAGGAAAAATGACCTAAAAACCTGTGGGATTGTTGGTATTCTGAGACATTTAGAAAGGGCTATTCTTAACAGCAAAATGTCACTTTTATGAAACAAATTAATACTTAGGCCATGTCTGAGACATTAAGCAGTGATTCTGATAAGGGTTTCCTCAGTTGATGGCAGTGGCGTACCTACCGCGGTCGCAGGGTTTCTAGTTACGCCTCTGGTTGATGGTGGTCTGGGTTAGTCAGTACATGCAGAAGATGACTTCAATATAAGATGTTGAGCTGTAGAAGACTGGAAGATGGGTAAGTGATCATACGTGTTACATTCCTAAAAGAGCAGCACAAGTCAGGTTGGTCAACCCTGTAATCCTAACTCCAGGAACTTGACAAGAACTCATAGAATTATGTAAGGAGTTAGTGATCATCAGATGTATATACAAAAGACCATACAAAATCTATTCCACGAACTAAGGGAATATATTTATGTCATAAGATATATTATTAAATTGTTTATGTTTTCATATTCCTATATAATAAAAATGTATTTGTGCCGTATAAAGATACAACAAAATGTAGAAAATCGACACCTCTTTATCCTACAAGAAAACAGAGCATTTTAAAAGTTTTATTCAGTCGTGTAAATTCCAGAAAAGTGACAATTCCACTTTAAATGTAATGAGATTGATCACAGAGTCCGAGACTGTGCCTGACCGAACATATAAACTGCACTTTAAATAATATGATGACATTCTAGTTTCTGTATAGTTTCTGTGTTTTAAAGGTGGGTGGACTTTTTTCAAACAAGATTACTATGTAACTATGTATTGGTGACAATGACATTCATTGGTGTCTTTTGTAACTATATGGTAAAAGGTCTGCTTGATTTGGGAAATATGAATATGGTCACACTAGTGGAAAATCTGTCATATCTGGCATAAATGGGAATTATGTGTCTGGTGTTTTGAGCACGAATATCTTACAGTTTAACCGAATAACAGAAACTCCAACGGTGCTTAAGACGATGGGGTGATAATTGGGGAGAGACTTAGGTATCATCACAGAAGTCAGTTCAAAGGTTAACCAGAATTATATATTTCAATTTGGCTTAGAAGGTGTGGGACATCATATTGTTTAAATAAGTCGTGAGCCAGATACTATCAGAGAGAGGGATTTGGTCTTCAGTACTGGTAATTTCATGAGTGACTTATAGAGGACCAGATATTAGTAGAATCGGGGTACAATAGCCAGATTGTAATTGGTATTGCTATACGATCATAAAAAAATAATAATACATCCTTAATGAATAATGAAAAAGTAGAAAAAAGGGCACAGATGTTTGTTAATAATACATTGAAAGTATGCATTTATGTATGAAATCTCTCCTGTAAGTTGAAACGCTGCCCAATCCAACACATTATGGGTGGCAATGCAAAAGGTAATGGGGTTTTCTACTGCCCCTAACCCCATGTTTTTGGTTAATAGGGAGTCTGTGTTGTAATCCTGTTTAAGGTTTATTTAGCTTTTTAATGGAATTTCACCTAAAAATGCAGGCAATATACAGTGTTCTAATTACGGTGTAGTTGTTGAATTCCTAGCTGAATTCCATACTTTGAATAATTCCAACCAATTTTCTGCAGTGATTTAACAAATCCAGAATTGCCCCAGATTATATTTCACATTCAGAGATAATGTCTCATTCTGACCATTAATTTCTGCTACTGAAGATTAAAAAAGCAAATTCAGTCCAAATTCTCCACGTTTTGTCATAATAGGGCACAATTACCCTTAACCAACATTTTCATTAAATATTATCCAGGGTAAGTTTTATTTTCCAATTTAGTTAATAATGTCAAGAAAATATATATTATGTGAGCATCAGTTTAATGCTTTAAATCAGCAAGCTTTATTACCAGTTAATTACAGATGGGATGTGGCTCCCTTTTCAAGGTGACATTGGCACAGATGTTAAAAGGACATAATTAACATTTGGCCTGAGTTAAATGCTATGCCATTTTTATGAGGTTAATTAAGTTGAAGTAGTGAATATCTCACTCTTTGGCTTTAGGAAAATTTTATATTATTATATAGGACTAGCTCAACAAATATGATTGAATGACAGAATGTTCAGAGATATGTACTCGCCAGAATCATATCTTATAGTGAACCCTTTACCAGGTAGTTTTTAATTTTAAAAGTATTTATGGAAAAATGACCAATTTGTTAATCTGTTGTGTGTAAATTATACTAAAAACAAATTAGAAACTGATTTGTGTTAAGTAAAGCACGTTAACCCTTCACTAACTAAATTGAGAATAAACGTCTTTTTTTTTATTTTGCAACATAATGTTTAGTCCGTGAAACCTCACATTTCTCTGTCAGAAGCCACTGGTCATTAATATAATGCCTGCAAGCTTGCTGAAAATTCAATCTCACCCCCTGCTCTCAGACAGTAAAGGATATTTCAATGAGTCATATGACTCCTACTGTCATGAAGGGTAGAGAAGAGATATGACTCTACCATATCATTGTTAGCATTATAAAAACATTTCAGAGTTTGATAAGGATTGTTACAGCAGTACCTGTATTTTTGAAATATAGGATTTACCACTATTTACTGTATGTGGGCATTATGCTCAAATGAGGTCATGTTTTTATGTCATGTTGCCATTTCGAGCTGTATTGCCTTCAGGGTACTTACAAATACACATAAGGAAGTATTGACCATTTTTATTTATCTATTTTTTTCACGTTTACTGTATGTTAGAAAAATTGCCTTTTTGCTTTTATAGTAACATTCAGATCTTGTGTAAAATATTATACAAATAAATGTCACCGTATACCTGTCTAAAGTTTTTAATTTCCCAAATATTTTTTATAAAGTCTGAATGAATAAGTGAAAAATAAAAATGGTGTAAATTTTCTTAATATGCATGTCTATATTAGTCTGCAATGTAATACAAACACAAAGTTGCCTTGTTATGTTCTTACTTCTTCAGTGTAAGTTTATACCGATTTTTAGTTTAACTGGTTTTATCTAGTTTGCTATGACACCAATTAGTTACTGAATTGCCTCTAACCTAGCACAGTTGAAAGGATATTTGGACATTTCTGAATGCAGAATTCAGAAATCCGCCATATTTGTCCATTTTCAATTTTACTGTTTTTGATTTTGATACTAAATTAACATATATGAACTATATTTATAAATATACAAATAAATGTCTTTCCTTGTTGTGCTAGTGCACCTATTTTATCCTTTTTTTTAGTTTGAAAAGTATCATTGTAGGAGGCCTACAGAAAACATGAGAACAATTTTAACATCTATTAACAACGCATATTATAAAATTCTTTAGTGTTAAATTGGGAATGTGTCACAATGCTCTGCTGCATTTTAGATATGGGAATTGTAGCTTTAGATTGACTGTTTTCTGTGTCTGGACATCACCTCACTGCTAGCAGCCCATAATACTTCTGCACATAGATTTTTCTTTTTTAACAAGCTTCTGTCACAAATACCTGTATAAGCTGTGCGTACTGTGTATAATTAGACACGGGGATCATTATCCAGGCATACCTCTTTCCTATTAAGACCAAACCACTTACTATTGACAATTTAATACATTTTATTGCACAGCATACTGTACACAGAGATATTACCACACTCCGTTACTGATTATAGATCTGCTTCGGTTAGTTCACTGTTGTAAAAGAAAGATTCAGGACTATAAATTGGCCTACTCTAAGACCCAGTAAAAACAACGTAAAATAAACTGTTGTTTTTCACAAATGTATTATCTAAACTATGTTTGGAGACAAGCTGGTGCCACTCAATATTGACTTATTTCAGTGACAAATGTGAATTAATTAGCATCTTGAAGAAACACAACGTATTTAGCAGGTTACTAGAAAACAGTATCTAACAAACATTACCAGTAGTTGCCCACTTTCATATAAATTAAAATGAAGTGAAACAATGAAAGGTGTTGGAGTAAAATACAAATTCCAATTGAACATAGAATGTTTTGTTTATTATATTAAACACAATAAAATTCACCAACACAATTTATGTGTATCTTACAGTGCAACTGTGAGGCCTAGCTGCACTAACTAACATGCAACCTTTCATGTAAATTAGTAAATCTGCACATCATTAATTCACTCAAGAAAAGCTGGTTTCAAAGTCACATTTTGGTACTCACTTACATTGTCCAGCTGGTTTTAAGTCAGTGAGGGATTACAAAAAAAAGCTGACTTTCAATTTTACTTATTCATTAAAGGGTTACTTCAACCACCATGACCACTTCAGTGATTTGAAGTGGTCATGGTGGTAGGGGCCGGTATGTGCACTGTTTCTGGGAGCTAGTTGCACGTCAGCACAGGTGACATTGGAAAACCAGAACTCTCTTCCCGGCTGGAAATGTACATTCAGTGCATGAAAAATGTCTGTTGTCAGCATGCACTGAGGATGCTAACACAGACAGATGAGTAGACCGCTAAAATGAAAAATATTTCAAATAATAACTTACAAAATAAAATGCATGATATACAAGCATTTAAAGGAACACTCCAAACACCATAACTACTGCAGCACACTGGTTCCCCCCATTGCAAGAAGTCAAATTGTTTACTAAAGGTCTGACTTCTTACCTGAGAGCCGCTGGGTACCACTCCACATCTCCTCTCTGCTGGAAGCTTTCTTTATTGGACTATGCCTGTCGGTACAGGGCGTAGCTCATTGGCTGAGAGTGATCAGTGCAGGGCTTAGCTCAGGAGATTCTGTCTCTCCTCTGACAGAGAAGAGTTTTGCCTGGTGAACCCCAAGTAAGAAGTCAACTAGCTACTAAATGGTTTGACTACTTACACTAGAAGCACCAAAACAAGTACAGTGCACTGCAGTGGTAATGGTGCTTAAATTTTTTTTTCAAATGGAGCATATGGAAAAAAGTCTTCAAATGGTTCTTTTTATCATATGAATTGAACCATGTTATTATTTTTTTTAACAAGGAATTAACATATCTTTGTAGGATAACCTTTAATAATGAACTGCTTGAAAGAAAGTGTTCAGGTTTGAGTTACATGAATAGCTCCACGTGAGTTTCTTTCAGATTGTATTACAAAACCCTAATACTTTCTTAGAAAAAAATAGCTATCCTCATATGCTTTGCACTCTGCTGATTCACTGCATGACTACTTTTTCTACAATACTGCATCAGCAAAAATAAAAGGTTGTAAAATATAGGAAAATGTCAATTGATCCATAAGGGGACATAATAATTGCATACCAAAAAAACTTAAGTATAACTATACTTTTTGTACTCAGTGACATGTTAAATTAAATGGACTGTAAACCTTTGGCTAGGTTACAAACTGTATGGCATGGATAATAGGAAAACTAAATCTATTGCATACATTTTGTGCACTACATTTGCAAGAGATATTGTTATTTTAAGGTATGCACTTTCAATTACAGTTATATCTCACATGTTCCTGCAGCACTAAAAATATATTAATATTTTAGATAAATACTTGTAATTATTTATTTACAAGATGGGTTTTATGTGTAATTTAACTCTGTTAAAATCTGTAATGCTATATTTGCTGTGATAATTATTTAAAGGAACACTTTGTAGCGATGCCCTAGTCCTGCCCAGGACTTTCCTCCACTGGTGCACCAATAGAAGAAATCAGGCACAAGATACCTGCAAGTAAATAGCCCACCTTCTCCCCGGTAACTGGACGACACACACTGTTCTGGCAGTACAACTGACTTTATTCTGCCACACATGGCTTTTATGCACTGGACCCTAGCATAAGGTTTTCACATCAAGAACAGATTTTGTGTTTAAAAAATAATTGGGCTCAAATTAGGATAACTCAATTATCTCTCAAATACAGAAATTGCACACATATTTTAAAATACCCCCAAAATACAGGAAAAGAATACAGGAACACCACAAAACTCATATCCTCGAGAAGGGGCAGAGCCTGGCATCAGAGAGGAGCAGTCGCATGTAGCCTGAGCTCCCGAAACTTAAGCTGATTATTGGGGTAATAACCCCAGCTGACACACAAACATGCCCACTGCCAGGTGCCACTAGATCGGGAGACCTAGGTAGTAACATAAAAATTTATACCCGAACCTTCGCTCAGCCGGAGACTAGAAAGTAACAGCTGCGGTCTACTGGCATCGTAGTTAGGTAGAGGCGGCCGATCTCCTCGCTCATCCTTGGTTCAGGCTTGTTTCTTATGCATTCATTTGGTGCTCCAACATGCTGCCATGTCACACTACACTGTGAGGACCATCTAAGATGGTGTAGAATATCTTGTCTTTGAGGAGAACCCAAGTCCGTGGCCTAATGATGCAGGCCCTCACACAAGCCTGGGACTGGTGGAGAGTAGGCATGTGCATGGGGAAAATTTTTGGTTCGGTTCGGCATTCCGAAATTCGGGATTTTCGCTATTCGGGACTTCGGCAATTTGGCACTTTAGGATTTCGGAACTTCGGCAACTTCGGAACTTCGGCACTTCAGCACTTCGGAACTTTGGCACTTCGGCACTTCGACACTTCGGAAATATGGCAACTTCGGAACTTCGGCACTTCAGCACTTCGGAATTTCGGAACGTCGGCATTTCAGAATTTCGGGACTTCGGCACCTCGGGACTTCTCTTGCAGCCGCTTGGCAGATAACTCCCTAATTCCCACGGTATTAGGGAGTTATCTACCAAAAGGCTGAAAGACCTAAATTGGTCTTTCAGCCAAATTTACTAATACTAAGTAAAAATTACTTAGTATTAGTAAATTTTGCTCCTACTCGCTATACCGCTATACCGCGAGTAGGGACATGTCTAGCAGCCTGTGACTGCTCACTGTTTAAAAAAAAGAAAATAGCACCCCCCCGCCCCCACCCCAGAGCGGCGGGTGGGGGCCCTAACTTAAAATGATGGGGGGAACCTATTGTCCTCCTCCCTGGCCCCCACCCCTCAACGGCGGGTGGGGGCCCTAAATCAGAATAAGGGGGGGACCTAATGTCCTCCCCCTGGCCCCCACCCCTGAGCGGTGCGTGGGGGCCCTAAATTATAATAAGGGGGGACCTAATGTCCTCCCCCCTGGCCCACACCCCTGAGCGGTTGGTGGGGGCCCTACAGTAAAATAAGGGGGGGCCTAATGTCCTCCCCCCCTGGCCCCCACCCCTGAGCGGTGGGTGGGGGCCCTAAATACTAATAAGGGGGGGACCTAATGTCCTCCCCCCAGCCCCCACCCCTGAGTGGTGGGTGGGGGCCCTACAGTAGAATAAGGGGGGGACCTACGGTCCTCCCCCCTGGCCCCCACCTCTGAGCGGCGGGTGGGGGCCCTAAATTATAATAAGGGGGGGACCTAATGTCCTCCCCCCCTGGCCCCCACCCCTGAGCGGTGGGTGGGGGCCCTAAATACTAATAAGGGGGGGACCTAATGTCCTCCCCCCAGCCCCCACCCCTGAGTGGTGGGTGGGGGCCCTACAGTAAAATAAGGGGGGGACCTACGGTCCTCCCCCCTGGCCCCCACCTCTGAGCGGCGGGTGGGGGCCCTAAATTGTAATAAGGGGGGACCTAGTGTCCTCCCCCCTGGCCCCCACCCCTCAGCGGTGGGTGGGGGCCCTAAATACTAATAAGGGGTGGGGACCTAAGGTCCTCCCCCTGGCCCTAAAATAAATGTGCCCCCCCAGGTGACTAGGGGTCCCCAAACCCCTAGTCACCCCCTCCCCCCAATAAACATTATCCCCCTACCTACCCCCCTCACCTTAAAAACTAATAAAGGGGGCCTTTAACTAAGTACCTGTAAAAAAAAACAAAAAAAACTTACCAGTCGATGTTTTCTTTCTTCTAAAATCTTCTTTTTTCAGCCCCCAAAAAGGCCAAATAAAAAAACATAATAACCGACGCAATTATATTTTTACACAGTCATTTTACACAGCGTGGTAAAGTTCTTTGGAATTTTCCCACACTGTGTAATTTGACTCATACTTAATCCACCAATCAGAGAGTTATGAGTCAAATTACACAGCGTGGGAAAATTCCAAAGAACTTTCCCACGCTGTGTAAAATGACACAGAGCACTCTGATTGGTGGATTTGAAACCAACCAATCAGAGTGCTGTAACAGGTAAATGTAGAGACTTACCTGTCAGTCTCTTCATTTACCTGTCAGAACACTCTGATTGGATGGCTTAAACCCACTAATCAGAGTGCTCTGAGCCTAATTGCAGGGCGGGGCAAGGCTTTTTTAAGCCTTCCCCCGCCCTGCAGAGCTCAGTCTGCGCGGAGCCCTCGCCGGGTGAAGAAGGATTATTTTTTTTTGCACTCTTTTTGTTTTTTTGTTTTTTATAATTGCGTCGGTTATTATGGTTTTTTGTTTGGCCTTTTTGGGGGCTGAAAAAAGAAGATTTTAGAAGATAGAAAACATCGAATGGTAAGTTTTTTTGGTTTTTTTTACAGGTACTTAGTTAAAGGTCCCCCCCTCATTAGTTTTTAGGGTGAGGGGGGTAGGTAGGGGGATAATTTGCATTGGGGGGGAGGGGTGACTAGGGGTTTGGGGACCCCTAGTCACCTGGGGGGGGATTTTTTGTAGGGCCCCCACCCGCCGCTCAGGGTTGGGGGCCAGGGGGGAGGACCTTAGGTTCCCTCCCCTTATTAGTATTTAGGGCCCCCACCCGCCGCTGAGGGTGAGGGCCAGGGGGAGGACACTAGGTCCCCTCCCTCTTATTTCAATTTAGGGCCCCCACCCACCGCTCAGGGGTGGGGCCAGGGGGGAGGACATTAGGTCCCCCCTCTTATCAGTATTTAGGGCCCCCACTCGCCTCAGGGGTAGGGGCCGGGGGGAGGACCTTAGGTCCCCCCTTATTAGTATTTAGGGCCCCCACCCACCGCTCAGGGGTGGGGGCCAGGGGGGAGGACATTAGGTCCCCCCCTTATGTTACTGTAGGGCCCCCACCCACCGCTCAGGGGTGGGGGCCACGGGGGAGGACATTAGGTTCCCTTCCTTATGTTACTGTAGGGCCCCCACCCACCGCTCAGGGGTGGGGGCCAGGGGGGAGGACATTAGGTCCCCCCCAATTTGTATTTATGGCCCCCACCCACCGTTCAGGGGTGGGGGCCAGGGGGGAGGACATTAGGTCCCCCCTTATTATAATTTAGGGCCCCCACCCACCGCTCAGGGGTGGGGGCCAGGGGGGAGGACATTAGGTCCCCCCCCCTTATTCTGATTTAGGGCCCCCACCCACCGCTCAGGGGTGGGGGCCCGGGGGGAGGACAATAGGTCCCCCCCATTATTTTACATTAGGGCCCCCACCCACCGCTCAGGGGTGGGGGCTAGGGGCTCGGGAGGGGGGAACTTATTTTTTATTTATTTATTTACAGTGAGCAGCCACAGCCTGAACATTGTTTGTCTAGATGGTCGGAAAGTTGAACGGGCAGGGGTATGAACTCCATCCGGGTTTGCAGACTCACGTGCCAAAAAATAGGGCCTGTGTTCGGGAGACAAAATGGCCACCATGCACTGCATTTGGTTATACACCCAGGGAAAGCACTCAAGTTAATGCGTCAAGTCAGGAGAGGTCGGGGTTCGCTGAGGCATAAGAAGGGGGACCACACACCAGTCATTTGGGAGACGAACAAGGGGGTACGGACAACTGAACACAATATAATGGAGTAAGCTACACACTATAGGGTCAGGAACACAAGCATGTATTCCTGACCCTATAGTGTTAAAACCCCCATCTAGCCCCCCTGCCACTCCTTGCCTAGTTAAATATAGTAACATTTTACTTGTATTCAAGTCTGCAGCTGCTGCCTCTGCCCCTGATCTGCCTGCTTGGCTGACATCATCAGAAGTGATTCTCTGAGCCAATCACAATCCTATCCCATAGAATTGGCTGAGACAGTCAAGGAGGCAGATCGGGGCAAAGCCAGCACACATCAAACACAGCCCTGACCAATCAGCATCTTCTCATAGAGATGCATTTAATCAATGCACCTCTATCAAGGAAAGTTCAGTGTACCCATGCAGAGAGTGGAGACACTGAATGGCAGTACTACACAGTGTGCAGCACTGACCCAGGAAACACCTTTAGTAGCCATCGGAGGAGTGCCCAGTGGAGTTATCACTAGGGTGTAATGTAAACACTTAATTGTCTTTGAAATGACAGTGTTTACTGCAAAAAGCCTGAAGGGAATGATTCTACTCACAAATGCAATAAGCTGTAGCTGTTCTGGTGACTATACTGTCCCTTTAATCAATGCGGGGATCCCTGGAACTCTTATTAACCAGTGAGGTCAAACATTAGTCTTGGCTCAATATAAAACTTGACTTTCATCTTCTTGAGTGTATCACTAGCAAATGTATTAAATCATGTAAAAGAAAAAGCAAAAATGAAAAAAATTTATATGACATATTCATGTGTCAATAAGAATGGTGGAAAAAGAGAAAAATAGGCCTTGATCAGGGCTGGATTAGGTGTCCTTTGGGCCTGGTACTGACAATTACCATGGGCCTAATTACAGAATCTTATCGACAGAAAACACTAAAACAGTTATACCTCCCAATCATTATATGTCTGATGAAAGTGATGCTGGAGGGAAACTCACAGGTTGCCACTATAAGTACCCTTTGCTAATCTCTCGCTTTCAGCTTTCAAGCAAATCCATACCCCTAACAGCAGTGTACATTGAAGCAAGACGTTGGTGGACCACTGACGTGAATCACATAACTGGCACCGCACAAAGAGGCGGACATGCTCAAAAGGGTGGGTCTACCTGAAGAATTAGAAGGTCAGTCTGGCGTGAATGTATGATAGGCTGACCTGCCAATCACGCAGACACTGAGCTTGGCCCAAATATGTCAAATGATCTGAGCTTATTCTGAGCTTTCTGGGGACTGTTCCCTAGCTCCCTAGCTGTTCCCTAGAGTGATCCTTTCTCATTCCTAGCTGTCCACTCCTCTCCCCTTCCCTTCTTACTAGCAGGCAGAAGCTCCTGGCATATAGTTTGGGACAGAGAAAAAGTGTTGAAGAAAGGGGTCATGCCACAATGTCAGACCGAAGCCTTATTTTTTTCATTTTTTTTTTAAATTAATGGGTTAATTCCATGGGCATGGGCCTGGAGCTTCAGCTCCATCAGCCCCTATGTTAATCCTGTCCTGGCCATGCTGGATGTGTTTTCTCCCTAAAAGTGCTTTAAAAAAGAAATAAATGCCCCTTCAGCAAGTCCAATGAGTGTAATTAATAAACAAAGGTCGAACATTATATACTTCATGATTTTTTACATCTCATGCTCAGCAGAGTGTGAATTGAGTGTCCCTGTTTAGGAGGGACAGTCTATATTTTAGGAACAAACCCCTCTTAATCGTTTCTATCCTAATGTCCTTCTTTTGTAGGAGTTCAGTATTCTTGGTGTGCTATAATTTGTATCAGAGCTCCACAGCAATAATGCTTCCAATAATGTGTATTTAAAGGGTTACTCCATGCATCATGATCACTTCTGTCATTTGTAGTGTGGCCATGGTACCAGGAGTCTGTATTCTCAGTGTTTCACTATGATACACTGCACATAGAGAGTTCACCTCCAGTATCCATCATCCCCTTACAATTCTTCCTCTCCAGCTACGGGGAGATGATTGGGCTGTTGGTAAACTTGACCTGAGCACTGGAACACAAGTACTTTCATATATATATATATATATATATATATATATATCATTTTATTTTTTTTAATTTGGACAGCAAGGGTTGCTCTAATCTAACCAAAACCAAAAACCATGTTTTATGAAAACACAATTTGTTTGGTTGAAGTAACCCTTTTACACTACAATTAATGTGTTTAGAAAACCAGATGCATTGTTTCCCTTCTAAATTACATTTTAGTTGCATACATTGTTATTAGGAAGTCACCTAGTTTCCTAAATTAACCTATAGAAGTAGAGGCATTATAACTTAAAGTAAGTGTGAATGGTTGGTCTATTGTAGCCATTCATATGGTCCACAGGTTTCCCATTCACCATAGAATGAATAAGGCAATATATATGACTTGAGCAGCTAAAATACATTAAAGGACCACTATAGTGCCAGGAAAACAAACTTGAGAGTGCCCCCACCCTCAGGGTCCCACTCCCGCCGGGCTGAAGGGGGAGGAAGGGGGTTAAACACTCACCTTTCTCCAGTGCCGGGCTACCTCAGCACTGGGGACTCTCCTCCTCCTTCGGTCGTCATCGGCTGATTGCACATGCGAGGCAAGAGCTGTGCGCGCATTCAGCCAGTCCATAGGAAAGCATTCTCAATGCTTTCCTGTGGACACTGGCGTCTTCTCACTGTGAAAATCACAGTGAGAAGCGCGGAAGCGCCTCTAGCGGCTGTCAATGAGACAGCCACTAGAGGCTGGATTAACCCTAAAGTAAACATAGCAGTTTCTCCGAAACTGATATGTTTACAGGAATCAGGGTTAATTCTAGATGGACCTGGCACCCAGAACACTTCATTAAGCTGAAGTGGTCTGGGTGCCTATATTGGTCCTTTAAAGCTAAAATTCAAGAATATGTCTCTGAATGGGTATCTTTGGTGGTGGACCAATGTCAGGATTCCTATATTTTGATTTGAATTCTGAATTATGTGTTAGCAGATACAAATTAGCATATTTGAAGCTAATCACTTAATTTTTACTGTATATCGGACTGATGTTATGCTCTAAACAATATTATATTTTTGTATATAACCAAGATTGCTAAAAAAAAAAAAAATACAAAAAATGAGTGCAGTGAAAATATATTTTTTGGGGGACTTTATGCTTGATGGCATCAAACGTTTTTAGATGAATGGGGATCGATGAGAAAAACAGAAAAAAGCGAGTGTGGGATTCAAATATACCAAATAGCCATTTAAAAGCCATTCAATGTGAAATAACCACTATAATTTAGTGTACTGGATCACGTAGTGGGTTTGTTGCCAAATATCTATTGGCAGACTCACGCATCTTTTTGACAAACCATTTGGGAGTTATCTGGAAAAAAAAAAAAAAAAACTAGGATCTGTAGCTGCACGGATAATCCAGAATTTACACTAAAAATGTTGATAACATGTATTATCACTATCAGCACAGGGGTTAGCTAGCTCACTTCTCTTCAACTTGCCAAAGACACTCTATGACAAATGTTGGATTTGTCCTTAGTCCATAACCATTCCATACAGTTATCAATTTAGTTGATCTGCAATATACACACATGTTCTCATCTTGCCCCTTTCCAATTGGACGATATTGGCTTTAACCCTTAATCTACATACTGAATGACTTCGATATATCTCTTTCCTAATACTGTTTTCTTATATTCTTATTTCCATTCTTTCTGCTAAATTACCAAAAATTTAAAAGTGAAATGAGACTCTACCTTTTTGATCTTGGCAGTGGCAAACTAATACACACTAGACATATGTATTCATTACACTCTCCCTTAATCAAATCGATTCGTCCAGGTTTTACACTGATCAATCAGGTTAAAGAGAATAAAAGAGACTACATTGGACAAATTCATGTTTGTTTTCAAACTAATCATTTTGTTTAAGGTAGAGTGCAATTAATGCACAAGTCTATTTGACATTTAAGCCTCATTTTTCAATTTTCATTAAGAAGGATCCTAACTAGCAGAGTGTCTAAATGTAGAGGATACCAGCCCATAATGGAAAAAGTAATTAAAGGGACACTATAGTCACCAAAACAACTTTAGCTTAATGAAGCAGTTATAGTGTGTAAATCATGCCCCTGCAGTTTCTCTGCTCTATTCTCTGCCATTTAGGAATTAAATATTTGTTGTTTCTGCTTATGCAGTTCAAGCCACACCTCCCCTGACAGTGACTCATACAGCCTGCATGAAAAAAAATGGTTTACTTTCAATCAGATGTTAATTTATTTTAAATATTTTGATCCCCTGCTCTGTAAATTGAACTTTAATCACTCACAGGAGGCTCCTGCAGGGTTTAGCAAGCTATCAACAAAGCAGAACATAAATTCTAAATTAAGCAGAATTTTCAATAAAGGAAGTGTAAACATTAAATTACTCTTTACAGGAAGTGTTTAGGAAGGCTGCGTAAATCACATGCAAGGAGGTGGGATAATGGCTGTATAAACAAAGTGATTTAACTCGTAAATGGCAGAGAATTTAGCAGTGAGACTGCAAGGGCATGATCTATACATCAAAACTGCTTCATTAAGCTAAAGTTGTTTTGGTGATTATAGTGTCCCTTAAAGAAAGGGGCTCTGTACTGTGAATGGGGTGGTGTGAGTATGTTCCAGAGGAGGGCATACCTTGGTGGTACAGTGGGGGAAGTTTGTGGTCTGCACCTCTAAAGGGTACAGACTACTTGAAGAGCTCCCTTACAGCCCCAGCACTAAGTCAATGACCGCTCTCCATCAACAGTTACAGTAAAGGGCTGTGCAACGGTCTGGGCCCTAGACGGCCACCTATGCCGTCTTAGGGGTAATCTGCTTTGACTATGCATTCTATGTATTCTCTTGTATGCTGTGACTATGCATTCTATGTATTATTTCTATAGTATTAGTATGACATGTTATTGTGAGCGTAAGCAAGTAATAAAACATTATTTCCAATCCATTGAACTGCTAGAGAGTCAACGTGTGGAGAGGACTGTGGTGATCCAATTGAACTATGTGTGACAATAAAAGATAATGATTATATGGCTCTGTCCAAGAAATATTACAACTTTGAGAGATTTTCATGGCTGATTATTTATTAGTATCATCATTGTGTGCCTGAATCCTTACATATTAAGCTTTTGTTTCAGAATGTGTTTCCAAGACAGTGATTAATTTATGCTATTTGTTAGTTCTGTACATTATCAATTACAGTCAGTATTTCCTTTTGGAGAAAAAAAAAGACAAAAACAGGTTCTTTGTTAATAAGAATATTTTACTTATTAATCTACATTACTGTACCCAGTACTCTCTCCATAATGCTTTGATGCTTCCTCTATTATCATTCTGTTCATTAATATAGCTTAAACCATGCAAGCAAAACATCTCTCACTCCTCACACAATTATAATTAGGATAAATGCATTGTTTTTACTGAAACGTCAACACCAGTCATGTTCTGTTATCTTGATATCATGATATCATTTTAAAGAGAAATAGCATTATCTAAACCTGGTTATCGCTAAAACAAACAATTTGAATTGTGTTCTTCATTTAAAAAAAAAAAACATTTATTAATAAAATTTAGATGGTACTTTCCCCTGTGTGCACACCCTAATATAATGCATACACACATGAATGCAATTTCAAATAAGCCACAATTTTCTCATACTTTTCCTAAATTCCCCATCTACTGCAACACTGACTTATAATTCTAACATTAGCTTTTAGCTGTAAACTGTGTATTTCGCTCAGTGGATTAATAAATCTACATGTAATCAGGTTAGAGGCAGTGTATCTGTTAAATGTCTATTTATATTAGATTGGGTGACTGATAAAATATTCTCCTACTCAGCATTATAAACCTATGTTCTACACTAAAGTTGGAAATTCTACATTGGCTGCTGTCCTTTAGGCATGTATATATCTTAAATGGATGGTGTAATCCTGTCGGGTTGAATCTCCTCCGGTTTCAGAGAAATCTTATTTGACAGATAGTTGAATGAGAACCCTCTGGATAATTTCAGAAGACAACCGCACAACAGCATCAGAGAGATGTGAAACGTGGAGCCTGCTTAGGTCTTTTTTATGACTTAATAATTTTTGGTTCTTTTTCTAATTCCCTAACTGTCAACAAGCCCGCATTAAATATTTATTGACAAAAGGGCAATCCTTTAAGCCTTTTGAGCATTTTTATAAAAACCCGTAACGCCAGTTTCGTCTGTCTTACTTTTAAGATTTCATATTTCACTGCAAATTCAGGAGCTGTTACTAGTGCAGTAACAAAAGAATGTCGATAAATGATAGTTATGGTCTTTAAAAAGCGAACTAATTTCGGACACACTAGGCCATTTTTAATGTGTGGTTCTAAGTTCTCTTGTTATATTGTGGTTATAGTTTAACTTGGCATGGTTATTTATACAGTTATGTTTTAACAAGTTGTTGTTCCCCTCTGTGGGCTCGTTTCCACTCTTGTCAGTAAAATACAGATGATAAGCTTTGTAAATACTGTCAGTCAGTAAATGTTTACGGCTACAAAAACACATCAGGCTTCTATAAAGAACACTTGCGTTTAATGTTGCTACGCTACTCATGTCCACCTTCACTGATACTGATCATCACTCAGCCTTTACTGTTTAAGAAAATAATAGACACAGCAGTTCAGATAACAAATCACAATAACTCAAATTAATAATACGCCCTGTAATTTGTAACTATAGGATCTGGAGCCTAGGGCACAGAGGTCAGTACAAGTCTACAATAAGGCCCAGAGGTAGGAGGTTGGCCTCCGAGTTCCTCCACAAACCATACCGTCTCACTTTAGTTGGTCCAAAGTGATATGGGAAAGCAATTCCAGGTGCGCACATAGAATTATGGGGGAAGCCTAATTTACATATAAACATAATAAAAGACAAGTTCAGGAACAGATGCGTAAGCATTTCTAGACAATTTCTTTACATATGTATTTTGCCTCAGGCATAATAATATTGCTAATGTGTTGTAGAGAATATTTCATAGTTTTTTCCCTGCTGAATCTGTGTGTCAAACCAAGAAATGCAATGATAGCACTTTAATGACGTCCATAATGTTATAGAATCTTTATATTCCACCTGTTCCACATAGCAATGCTATTATATAATAAATAAATCCTTCCTAACTGAGACAGCTCTGGCAATGACATCCAGTATTCCCTTTTTTAATAAATTGAATACACATGTTTATTTTTTTTTTCTTCCAACTAAAATAGCTATTATATTGGAGATTAAGCAGGCTTTAAATCTCATTGACTAGAATGAGTTTTTCCTCAGAATTACTCAGGGATTACTGACATTTCTTCAAACTAAAGTCATAAAAAAATCAACATATAAATATATTAATTTGGCAATAGTATAAAAACAAAAAACATTTTAATGAGAATTATTATGAAGGGAATTAGGGATATGAACAACGCTTCAGTGAAACAAAGGGATTTGGCAGTTAAAGCTGAGCTGTCATAGGTGAGTTTCCAAAATCCAATAGCCTACTAAAAGTTAGCTACGGATTGTACAATTTATTTTTTCAATAATCCCAAAATGTTCTCAGTACCAGATCATACAATGTAAATTAATTTAACCCATATAATGCCATGCTCACAGTCGCATGAGGGGGTCATGTATGTGTACAGCATTTTGGAAAAGTTTTGGAAGCATTTTGGAAAAACACATGTTTTTACAGCATTCTAAGAAGATTACCATTACCAACAGGGTAATAAAGATGTCGACCCAATGATCCCTGTGCCTAGATGGGTATCAGCTACACCTCGCTAACGAGACCCACAGAATGCCTAAACGATCGTCTGGGATTGCTGTATCTCTCATGTAGGTTCTGGACTGCCCTTATGAGTGGAATCAGTCTGATATGAAAATGGTATAGATTCTCTCTGTAATGGCACAAGTGAGCAAAAAATATATTTTTGAGACCTTAGCAGGGTTAAAAAAAACAAAGGGTAAGCTACCAAGTTTCTCTAAGCTTTTATTTGAAGGGGGGTTCTTGCAGCACCATAACCTATGCATAGATGTGGTACTTGGAGTGTCTCTCTAAGGTAATTGTGTAGTCACCATCACTAGAGATAAAAGATGGACACTTTATGTAGGTCCCCATATTACTCTTTTGTTTGGTCACCATGTGCCCATTATAGCTGCAGGATGTGTATAATGTATTTGTTTGTATTTGTAATGTGGATATAGGCAATTACAGAATACAGATAAAGCTGTATTTGTTAGTTCATTTTGGAACTGTGTCCTGATTGATTTGTTGAGGGATCCCAGTAACAGAGTCTTTGTACCTGTTGACTGGCTGCTTGGTTCCTGTATCCCAGGTCAAGTAAAATAGCTAGGACTGAGAGCCACAAGTGCCTTTGTAAAGGTTGTAGCTTATCACAGTATGGTCAGATGTGTGGATATCGGTCTGGGAGAGGAGCTGAAGGTGAAAAGGGAGATGGGGGACAATACTTGCCTGGAAGGAGAGAGCTGCAACCTGGTTGAGAGGAAGAGCTCATGAGAGACCCCAGTCAAGATTCAGTGACTGGGGGTCCTGGATCCCTGAAAGTGGCTAGGAAGTGGACTGGGCGGAGGTATTCAGTTGGAGTACGGTAGCTCAAAAGTATGTTATTTGTGAGTGTTTAAAGCATTTTAGCTCTAGCTACCTCTACCTCTAGCTAATGACTTTGCAATGTACTTACCATTAGCTGTCAAGATTTCTAGAGCCATTCAAAAAAAACATCAAATAAACAAACTCCTAATGATTTTCCAACTCAGCTATTTTGGTCTAAAACTTTTAATAATGTGTAATGTATAAGGTTTGCTGAAGTTACTGTGGTAAACTAATGCCATCAAGCAAAGGGCTATAACAGGTTCTGAGCCTGTATTAGAACTTTCAATGTGGGAATTAGGGAGTTATATACTAAGCGGCTGCAAGAGAACATCTGATGTCCCAAAATTCCGATGTTCCAAAATTCCAAAGTGCCGAAGTCCCGAATTTCGGAATGCCGAACCGAACCAAATTTTTTCCACATGCACATCCCTAATAACCACTCATTCTTCTTTCAACCTATAATCCCGTTTGTAGGTTCTTCCTCCTAACCTATTATTTCACTTATAGGTTTTCCTCTTACCATTATACTTGCCTGTAATCCCGTTTATAGGTTCTGCTTTCTCTCTCTGTCTTTATTCTTCCTTTTCCCTCTTTATCCTGTTACTCTTATTGTTTCCTTGTCTAAACATGTCAAAGATTCAAATTAAAGAGCCTCAAGTCAACCCTCGCATAAGTCTCATCTCTGACCTGCTCAAAAACATGACAGGTGCCATCCACCTGCTCTACAGCTTCATCCTCAAATTTAAAATAAAGCAATAAAGGTACTTTTTAAAAAATGTAATTGCACAGTTCCAGCATATTTCTTTTTCTCCCTGCTTTTTCCACTGTTCATCCATTAAAAGTAAAAATGTACCCTTGTCCGTTCTGCAAAGTTTAAGAAAGAAACATGAAATTATTTTTTTCAGATTGTCAAAACAAGCAGAAGAGAGTAATTAACAGGACAGATATTTTCTAACACTTAACAAATACAATTTCTATGCAGTTGGCTAAGGAATGCAACTCCAATGAATTGGCACATATTACAAAGAGGCCGTTGTAAAATTCCAAAAATGTAACTGTCTCTGTTGTACTTGTACACTTGGAGCATGAATTTTGGATACATTAATTCTTACAGACAAAGGCCCTGTTTCTCTGGTTCACCCATTTGTGGTAATCCCAAGAGAAAATGATGCATGTTTAAACCGCACATAGTAGTCATGACGTGTGCAGCTTATTTTTTTTCCATTCCTTTTGGAAACAATAGTGCAATGTTAATATACAGCTAATACAAAAATATTATGAATGACCATTTGATTATACATTTAGTTTTTATTTTTATAGCATTTTGAGTATATATGTTTTGGACTATAATTTCTTATAAGATATTTTTTTATTTTGCTTTTTTTATGAGGATATGTGATTTGTGAGGAAACATCTGTGTCATTATGTGTTCACACCCCACCTTCTTTTTTGCTTTTGTTCATAAAACCAGGGCCGGACTGGGAACACGAAGCAGCCCTGGAAAAAAATCTATGGCAGCCCCATAAGTCATTGTGCTATGTAGTGTGTGTTATATAACACACACTACATAGCATATATATACACACACACACACATCTATATATACACACACCGGTATATGTATGTATGTATGTATGTATGTATGTATATATACATACATACATATTATTGGAAGATTTATTTTTCAATTCAAAAAATTAGTCCTTTTAGGGTAATTAAATTATACAGTGAAGCATACTCACATGCAGACACAGACAATCTCTGATGCACAAAAATGGGCTAATTGACAGACAATCTCAATGACACACACAGACAAGGTTTACTGGTACACACACAAATTTAGTACAGACAAACTCTGATACACACACAAGCTTAATATAGACAAGCTCACTGCACACACATGCTCACCACAGACAAGCTCACTAACACACACACGATCCCTACAGACAAGCTCACTGACACACATACAAGCTCACTCACTAACAGGCAGATAGCCATACACACACAGGCAGACAGTCATACATGCACACAGAGGCAGACAGTCATACATACACACAGAGGCAGACAGTCACACACACACACAGGCAGACAGTCATACATACACACATAGGCAGACAGTCACACACACACACACACATACACAAAGGCAGACAGTCATACACACACACAGAGGCAGACAGTCACACACACACACACAGGCAGACAGTCATACACACACACACAGAGGCAGACAGTCACACACACACACACACACAGGCAGACAGTCATACACACACAGAGGCAGACAGTCACAAACACACACACACAGGCAGACAGTCATACATACACACAGAGGCAGACAGTCACACACACACACACACACAGTGTCACACACACAGGCAGACAGTCATACATACACACAGAGGCAGACAGTCACACACACACACACAGACAGTGTCACACACACAGGCAGACAGTCATACATACACACAGAGGCAGACAGTCACACACACACACACAGACAGTGTCACACACACAGGCAGACAGACAGTCATACATACACACAGAGGCAGACAGTCACACACACACACACAGGCAGACAGTCATATATACACACAGAGGCAGACAGTCACACGCACACACACAAACACAGACAGTCATACATACACACAGAGGCAGACAGTGTCACACACACAGGCAGACAGACAGTCATACATACACACAGAGGCAGACAGTCACACACACACAGACAGTGTCACACACATAGGCAGACAGACAGTCATACATACACACAGAGGCAGACAGTCACACACACACACACACAAACACAGACAGTCATACATACACACAGAGGCAGACAGTCACACACACACACACACACACACAGGCAGTGTCACACACACAGGCAAACAGACAGTCATACATACACACAGAGGCAGACAGTCACACACACACAGACAGTGTCACACACACAGGAAGACAGACAGTCATACATACACACAGAGGCAGACAGTCACACACACACAGACAGTGTCACACACATAGGCAGACAGACAGTCATACATACAAACAAAGGCAGACAGTCACACACACACACAGACAGTGTCACACACAGAGGCAGACAGTCACACACACACACACACAGATAGTGTCACACACGCACAGGCAGTCACACACAGACACACTGACCTGTTCTTACCTTCACATCCCTTGGAGCTCCTGGAGGCTGGTTGTTGGGGAAGCAGGGACTCCTTCCTGCTTCCCATGCTGCATTAACCAGCGCCCCGGCCGCACAGTAAGCCCCGCCCCCGCTGCATGCTAGCTCCGCCCCGCCGCAATTTAAATTTTTTTTTTTTACTGATGCCGGCCGGCCATGTGTTTGGTGTGCCGGCCGCCTGGCTCCCCCTTCTCCCATGGGGCCCTGTGCGGCCGCAGAGCTCACACATAGCCGGCCGGGATCACAGGAGCCTGATCACTGAATGGGGCTGTCAGCCCAGCCCCAGGTGCAGCGGCCCACCGGGAAATTTCCCGGTATCCCGGTGGGCCAGTCCGGCCCTGCATAAAACTGTCAGATTTTATCAGTTTTCTTACAAAGTTTCTTTATCAATGTATGTGTTTATTGCTCCCTGAAGTGGATCACAGAGTTGCTTCGTTTTACCATGGCAAAGCTCTGATTCTTCACTGTCTGCACAAGGAGCACAGCACTCACCATGCAGGGTGTACATCAGTTTGGGCTATTACTGGTACACCATAGATCAACTTTATCCCCTTCCTCAAGGTATTTTTTTAATAAATTGTTTATGTTTTATTATCATGTCCCACAAACATTGCCCCTAATCCCATACTCTACAGTCCCTTTCCCCCCATTACATTATAGCTCCCCATGCCCCATCCCCTACACTTATACATTATAGGCCCTGCCCCCCACACTTTAGTCCCTATTTCATCTACACTGCTACCTATACCTCCCTACACCATAGCCCCACCTTCCCACACTATAGCCCCATCTCCCTCTATGCTACAGCCCCAAACCCAATTACACTTCAGCCTCTACCCTCTATTCTACAGCCACATCCTCACACACTAAAGTCTATCTTCCTCTACACTATAGCCTCTAACCTCTTTATACTACAGCCTGTCTTTGCACACTAAAGCCCCTATCCCCCTCTACACTACAGCCACTACCTTCTATGCAACAGCCCCCAAGCACTATATCTGACCATGCGAAAGTGCTTTAGTAGCATTCTGCAATAGTCAACCTTAGACCCCTTAAGTACTATGCGGCTATTTTTAAATTCTCTGCTAATCTGTACATCATGTTATGCATTCACTAAAACTATGCATGCTTTATATATGTTTTTCTTTATTCTGGTATAAGCATTAAGCTTTTATTGATGCGAAAAAAAATATTATATATATATATATATATATATATATATATATATATATATATATACAGCAAAATCCAAATAGGTTATGGTGGGGAACCTGAAGTCTGTGGGTAATTAATACAATGTTAAACAAAAATCTGCACAAAGTAAAGTAATGGTAAAATTAGCTTGCATTTAGATTGCTTGCAATGACTTTGGCTGCCCTGAGTGGGAAATTAGATTAAAAAAAAAAATGTAATGGGAAATTTTACCTGAGCAAAATAAACATATATATATATATAATTCATTAATACAATGTTAAACAAAAATCTGCACACCAGTCGAGCCATAAGACCTGCTTTTCCCACAGAAATCACAAAACTGGATTTCATCACTGCAGATTTGTGATTTCTATGGGAAAAGCAGGTCTTATGGCTCGACTGGTGTGCAGATTTTTGTTTAACATTGTATTAACTATATATATATATTTATTTTGCTCAGGTAAAATTTCCCATTACATTTTTTTTTTTTTTTTATCTAATTTCCCACTCAGGGCAGCCAAAGTCATTGCAAGCAATCTAAATGCAAGCTAATTTTACCATTACTTTACTTTGTGCTCACTAAACTATGTCCTAAATAAATCTTAGAAGTGAACTACTTTCAGTCATCTCAAATTAATCAAATGGTCTGCAAACTGTTACGGTTTAGCACATTTTAATTAATTTGGCCTGTAGCTGTACATACCTCATATACGTTGAAGGATATTCATGATGCAATTTTAAATTCCTCAACTAATGAGGATCGTGGATGAGACATCACTTGTACAGAACAAACAAAAAAAAAAGTTTTGCTCCTAAGCTGACATGAATCTCATTGCCTGTCTATGTGTTTTTTATCCTTATTATTTAAGAAATGTGCGTAATAATGTTGCATGGTATAGGTCTTAGTAAAGCAGTAGTAGTATTGGTAAATGGATGGTTAGTTATAAAGTGATCTAAATTAGTTCCTTTCAGGAATTGCACCATTGACTTGGAAAAAAAATCAGATCAGATATGGTACCCATTAAAAATATGGGAGCAGTGGTGTAACCAGTGTTATGGTCGTCCTGTATGGCCCTCCCAGCCCCATCCACCCGCTAATTGTAAGGTTAATGCAACACATGTAAAGACTGTAGTTTTTGTTGATAAAGCGCATTAAAGTTCATAAACCTCTTAGGAAGTTAAGAACATTCAAACTATAGATCCAAGTGCCTATCAGGAGTTTTCAGGTTTTAGTAAACTAACATTAAAATGCTTTTCAAAGCTTGTAAAAACAACTTAAAACAAACAAAAAACATATTGAATGTAAACTGCAACAGTGGGTCTTAGCTGCCATCTTCAGGCTCAGCTAAAGTAAATATTTTGTGGTTTACAGCAAGTATGTCAAATGTAACGTGCTTTTAAATGAGGAAGTAAACTTTCTGCAAATTAAGGATTTGATGCCCTTCAGCTCGGCTCCGAGCACTAACTACTTTTTAGGCACCAAAACCGTCTAAGTTACTCAATTGTGAGTGCAGAGCTTAACATGAGTACGTGACGTTTCATCAAACACAAACAACTAACGCGGAGTAATAGCAAGGAAATAGAGCAGTGATAGTTGTTCAACTTTGCCATTGCAAGCCGTGTCTGCGGCTAGGGCATTTTGCCGGCACTGCATGTCGCCCCTCCGCTCTCATGATTTGTGCGTCTGAGGCAGCCACACCATTGGTCCCCACTGGTAGATATGCTACTGTATGTGAATTTATATTTGTACAAAGGAGCTTTCATTTCAAAAGAGGAAATTATTATAAAGTAAGAACAATAAGGATGTAGAATTGTCTGCCTATAGAGACTGTTTAAATAGATCCAGTAGAAATCTTTAAAATAGCACTTTTTCTCTGGCCTCACTTTCTCCTTAACCCTCTCAGATCTCACTTTTCCTCTTCCTGCACCTCTCTCTAACTCTCTCCCCTCAAATTCAAGATACCAATTGCACATACTATAATGAAGATGCTAAGGCACATTCTCAAATGCAAATCTCGAAGGGCTGGGATAGCTGAAGTAGATGGCTCATATACTTATGGCTCACAGCACATAACGGCACTTACATGTTGAACCGCAACTGAGAGGGGTACTGTGACAAACGCTTCTTCCCATGAACGTTTGCCACGAACTCCTGGAGGAGTGTCAAAGCTGGCCTCCTTCTCGCCAACTATGGTCCAAGTCTCAGACACCGTTCAGGAGTTTCCCTGCCCACCCACCATTAGCAGCTTTCCCTGGATGCCCCTGGTTCGGCACTTTCCCTTCATTTGAATGGAACTGAATGCTAGCTCCCTGGTGGCCGTTCGCATGTAACCAAACCCACAAATGATCCTCAATGGTACTTAGCCATGGCCGCTATGGAACTAATTTCGGCATGAGGACTTCATGGGTCCCTGGTCACCTCAGCAGAACTTAGCCGCAAATGTTATGGAACAGTTTTCGGCATGAGGTGACTGTGCGGTTCCCGGACAACTTGGTCCAGGGTTTTGAACCACTTTTGAACACAACCTGCCAGGATAGCGCTTTTTGAAAGTAAGCTGCCTGAGACTAAGGGGAACAAATGCTACCTGAGAGCCAGGCATAGCACCCCGTATTTCGGACACAAGAGCTCCCAAAAGTTGACCATCAAAAGCACTAAACGCCCTGGAACAATTTTGGGCATAGGACCACATGTGCAGCCAGTCAGAACTTAACACGGTGGCGTTTTCCCTACACTGCATGGATCTGAGCGCTATTTGCACAACTTGGACACTCAGATGAGGGCTATTTGGGGAAATATAATATGTGGGGTTATTGTTGTTTTTTATGTTTTGGGGTACTTTTATATATTTATGTTGGGCTCTCTGTTAATGGGAGATAATTAACTTACCGGTCTTTAACTCAATTCCTGTCTTCATGGATCCAGCAGAGGAGAGTTCTGTTCAGAACTAGAGCGCTGCTACAGGTACCTCTGTGATCTGTCTGGTAATACCTATTCCAGAGCACAAGGCTCCATGTTCTTTAGACCGTGGTATCTCCTTGATCTAAAGGTTTGGTCTCTATCTTAATATTGTTTTGGGCAGATTGCCCATGCTCGCTGTAAGTAAAATATGCTGCTATATCACTTGTATTATGCTTCTGACACTGTAATTACATCTACAGCAAGTAATAAAGAATGTATTTATTGCAGCACTTGTCACTGTAAAGTGATTGCGTGGGAAGTAGAACTGTAAAATCTGGATTTGCATATTATCTAAGACTGCATGGAACCATAATATGCCTCAACCCAAAATTCAACATTGGGAGGTATGAACCTTGACAAAGGTCAATACATGATGACAAATACACACACAAAGCTAATGGGTCTCCCAGAAAAGTGGGATATCAGCCTTGGTGGGGTATACAAGGCAGAATGACAGTGAGCAGCAATGGAATATTGAAGCTCTCTGCCAATCAGCTCACTGCTGTGAGAGCACTTTGCATGCCATAAGCACATCTAATGTGATTTTTTTCCTGATATCCCCAGAAATTGGACACCAGGATCCAAGCCTGGAGAGACAGGGGAAATTCCCAAATTAAGACTGATCCACTGAATCAGGAGCTATGTAAAACTGTACGAATCTGTTTGTTTAATTTTCGTAATGGTAACACTTGCAGACTTATTCACTAAAGTGAGAGTTCCTATGGAATTGAAAGTGAATTTCAAATTATAGGTCAAAATAGCCAAACTGTAAAAATGATCTAAGTCAGCTATGCTTTCATCGCCGGTATTCTGGCCTTAAAATTGAAATTCACTTTGGAAAATAACCCTGGTAGTAATTTTTATCTTTTGTGTTCCACGTTCATAAACAACACATCAACAGCCGTTTCTTTGTCCTTGGTAACCTGTTTATTTGAGATTTTGGATTGGTTTGGATATATTTAATATAGCATCATGTGGCTTAGTTATCATTCACTTATCACTAAAAAAGTGGAAACTTTTACCACCAGGGGTCACCTGTGCAGCTAATAAAAGAAACTGCCTAACACGTAGATAAACAATTTTCCATGAATTTTATGGGTTTCCTTTTGCTATTTTTGCTACTGTGTGGCAAAATGCTTTTGTCCCAGAAGATAAACGGTCTGCAGCTGAAAGGAAGTACGACATTAGGGAAAAGATGAGCAGTCAGATCACTACAGTATTTGTGGGATGGGAAGTCATTCCAGGGCTCCTATAATAATAGTATTATTACATAAGAACCTTGAATATTTGCAGCCAATTAGGAAACACAATGTGTATGTGTCGTAGCCATGTAATACAATAAATCTAATTATTCTGGTCCCCAGGCACTATGTTACAGGAATATACATTTCAAGGAGCCAGCTGGGCTGCAGATTACATCTCTCACATTCTCATAATATCTCTCTCAGGATATAAAGCAAGTGATATTCCCCTAGCACTTTATAGAGGTATCATAATGGTTACACCTCTGGCCGTGCAAAGATTTGTGCGATCCAAGGGCCTCTGGTAATTCGTACATGAGGTTAAAGATTAAAAAATAATCCTTTGCTGTAAAGAATGTATTTTTGTCTTGTGGAACTTGAATACTCCATAGTCTGCTACTCATGTCAATGTATTATTTATTTACTTACGTAATTTAAAAATTTTTTTTTTTTTAAACCTCAGATCAAGATAAGCTGAACTGATACAATTCTCCAAGTCAGCTATACTTTAGGTTTGGCTACTCAGCCCTTAAATTTTAAATTCACTTTGAATTCTCACTATTACCCTGATCGGACCATTTTGTAAAGTCAACATGAGTATCTGTGATGTTTGTATCATAATGTTAATGTACATTTATTGGCATCACTGTGCACCTGCAATTGTATGGATGAATATTCTTCATATACATCTGCAGATTTCAGAGAATACTTGCCCAGGAAGATTAATTGAAAGAACTAAAACATTCAATTCCCAGTAGTTTTTTGATGTTGAAAACTGACAGTTTTAAGTCAAGAATCACCTGTACAGTATTTTTGATAATCTCTATAGATGTGGTTCATATTGAAATATCAAAGAAAAAGTTACATGCGCTCTCTCCTAAATCTCTATGTATATTTAAACAAATGGAGGTTATTTAGTTACTCCAGTGGCCATTGGAGGGAATGCCCGACCGGCCACGTCAAGTCAAAGCCCCTCAGGTGGGTCCTACACTGACCTTTCACCTTGCTTCCTTTAGCTTCTGGAAATGTTATCGCTCATGAGACAGAGAGGAGTATTTTTATATACTCCCCTATATACTTATTAACCCTTAATAGGGAACACTTGGGATGCAGGATGGCCTCTCAGGGGTGGACTGGGATTACCCCCACAGGTCCAAGAGGAGGGGGGGGGGGTAACGGGGCGCCTGCTTGGCGGTGAGAGGCACCAGGCCCTTCAGACTGGGAGACCGGCCATCTTTCCCACCCGGTATGCTCCTGGCCACATGGTCCAGATTGTGGAGCTCCCGTCGCATCACCTACTCCCGTATGGTACTGCAGCTGGGGCAAGATTCAGGTGAGTCGTCTGGGGTAGTTTAAAGCATGCTTGATTAGGCTAAGACTGCCATTATGGTCAGTCACGGATAGGAGCTTGAGTGAATAACGTCTCTCCACCATTGCACTCAGGCTCCACCCCCTCTCCTTTTTATTTTTAACTATTTTTTTGTGTAAATATTTTCTCTTTTTTTTTTCTTTTATGTATGCACTGGGACATTTTTCTTCATAATTAATGTTCCTTTAGTAAGTTCTGCCTTTGTCTGTTAAAGGATCACATTTGATGTTTTTAAATATGATTTGGTGATATAACTTAGTGGTTGCAGCTATTGATACTAGAGTTAAAGGAATACTATAGTGTTAGGAATACAAAAGTATATTCGCAACACTATAGAGTCCCTCTGCCCGAGTAACCCAAAAGCTTACGAAAGGTTATAATCCCCACTTCAATGATTATAAACACTGAGGTCCCTCGGTGTTGGATTACTCCCTGCATCATTCAATGTCAGTGCAGATCCTTATGTCCCTCTAGTGGCTCAACCCTTAGATGCAGACTTAAGCCTACAATGTAAACATCGCAGCCTCTCTGAAAACTACTGTTTTTTACATTGCATGTTAAAGGGACAGGGATACTGCATTTAGACCACTTCAAAGAGATGTAGTGTTATAGTAGACTATAGTGTCTTTTTACATGTGGATGGTGCTTAGAAGGCTATTGTATCATTAGTTTGGGTCTAGTGCAGACAAATGGGGATTTTTAACTTTTTAATTTTTCTTTTATCCCACCTGTACCATATTGATGGCACACTTGGATTAGTGGTGTTCGTGATAACATATATTACTCCAAAATCCCTATAGATCTCTTAATTACTTAAAGAGTTACAAGCATAATATTTTTTTTTTTAATAACACACTGTATTTGGCTGTAGTAAGCCTTACCGGCATGGATTTCCCCCCACCCCTGAGACAATATAAAAACACTGTAAGCAACTTGATCCAGCAATGAGGCTACCAGCGATAGTGCCAGGAATACAGCTTTGCATAGTATACCTTTAAACTACAATAAATGTGTTTAGTCTGTGGTCAAAGTATACTGTCTGTGGATACATTATTATAGATACTTAAATTGTTATTAGAAAGCAAGTAATGAAGTCATCTAAGATTTCCCAGATCAGCTCTCGGCATACCCCTTTTAAATGTTGGGAGGTATAATATAGCCAAGGGAAGTACCATGTAGAGAGGCGTCAGCGAGGAGGATTTCTTTGAGTTAAAGAAAATGTTGTACAGTGGGGATGATACCGGAGAAACTGACGGAAGCAAAGCACAGAGAGATGGACACAGGTTTCTTCAGGAAGGAAGAGATTCTTTATTGGATCACCGATCGGGACTCAGAGGGACTAGTGTCACCAAAATACAGCAAGTTCTGAGCCCCGGACAATAGTGCAGGCTCCTTATATAGGCACATAACTCCTCCCATATTAAGCTCCACCCGCACATTCTCTTAACCAATCAATACAAATAAGAATTAACTTCCTGCTTGACCGCATGGCCTGTCCAGCACAATGGAGGAGGGGAATACTATATCCTGTATTCTTGCACATGCTCCGTACACTACTGATCGTATCTTGCCTCGTGCAACCAACTGATCGATACGTCAGCATATGCACGTACACATGCCACGTGGTAATCTCGGCCTACTAAATTTATTTTTACCGAGATTCCACCACATTCCCCCCTTTGATGCCTCTTGATATTTCACAATTACTTGAGGCATCACTTAACCTTGGTTTGCATACACCGCAAGTTACCTTGAACTAGACCAGACTTATCCTATGATGTGAATCTTCAACACTCATCTTCCTACATTGGTTCTCCCTGATCTAGAGCCTTATATTTATAAATTGCCATTATCTGTGCAGCAGCCTTCCTCTCTGCTATATTTTCTATCAGGCTTTGCACAGACCTAACTACTAAGGGTATAAGACACGGCAGGAGTAGACACAACATTAAAATCAGTAGGACTCCACCTACCACTGCCTTAAGCCCTCCAAACCACTCATACCAGCTACCAAACCAACTACTTGGATTGTACCCTTTCCATACCTGAGTAGGCACATGCGCTAGTTTAACCATATGGCTAGTAAGCTCAGCTATTGCTTGCCCTTCGTCATCTATTTGAAGACAGCAATTGCTCAGGTTAAACTTCCCACATACACCTCCCTCTACTGCCAAAAGGTAATCCAAAGCTAATCTATTTTGGTAGACTGCTGTCCTCATCCTGGTATTGTGCTTCGCTAGAAGATTGAGCGCTTGTGATGTCTCGTTAGTGATGATCTCAACCACTGCCTGTAATCTTATAATACGGTTGAGCATATAAATAGGGGTTCTATAACCAAAGGTACCATCCTCTGCCCACGTGGCTGGCCCATAATAATCTATAATATGCTGGGGAGGCCATTCATTATCTTCCCAGGTGCCTATCTCTATGGGTCCCCTTTTCTTCCTATGATTCACATCATACACTTTAACACCTAAAGTCTCACCTGTTTCGATAGGTAACAAGAAGAAGGATGGTTTGAGCATACCCAACACACATGCCCCTTCCCAGTCCTGTGGCAACTCCGAATAGGCTTTCTTACCACAGATCCAGTACAAATTTGCTGGGGCTCTCCAGTTAGATGTGATGGATAAATCAAACCACACATCCTTTAAATTGGCGTATCTAGCAAACGGGTTAGATGGTTCTGAGACATTTGAAGCCGACCACCAAGTTGTATTCTTTGTATCATCATCATAAGCTTTTTGCCCTAGACAAGTTAATTCTCCTACAGAAGTATTATACATTATTCCTTTCCTTGCTATGCAAACATAACCTATGATGGAGGTCTTTAATCTCCACTCAGATTTACCTCTAACACTCATATGATAGTCGGCTTGTGTAGATATTAATTGGTCAACTGCCTCAGAACCGGACATTACCTCCTTTGCTTCCCAAGGCCATTGGTCTCCCATGTTAGTACCTCCACACACATAGCAGTTGGTAACATTAAGACTACCGGCAATACTTTCGGCTAAATCAATGAACAGGTTTTTAGCATTATGGGGGATCTTATTATCTATGCTCATCTCTTCATAAAAGGAATGATATACTTGATGAGTTTGGGAGGTTACCGTATCAGTCTCTATCCCTATAAACAATACTGTCCCAGGATCTAAACCCGTCCCATATATTTGAAACCCAAATAAATTACCATATTTATCTAAGAACTTGTCGGGGTTATTTCTAAGTATATGGATTGGATTGCATTCCATAGACTTACAATATGGACTGGTAGGCAACTTAGTCACAATCATGTCCTTGTCTGCTGTCTGTCCCCAAGTTGCCCACCCCACACAAGACCAATATGGGCAAAAGTTATAATCTCTATTTGGGCATCTAGGACTCACATATTTATTTTTACTACTGGGACAAATATATTTATCGTTAGACCCATACGTTCTCTCCCATCTAAGATCCCCACATACATTCCACGGCTTTCTACCACTTGATATCGCTTTACACGCATCAAATAGCAGAACACCTGAAGAATATACGGATTCTAATACCGTCTTATTAATTAGGGTCCCCTGAGGATCTCCATTCCTGAGAGTCAACCAAATTGTACGGGGTTGATACTCTGGACTGAAGCACTTAGGTTCTCCTACTCCTAAATGGCACACACTATATTCTATATTTAAGTATCTACATCTTGATACATCTCCTTTACACTCATATTGCGAATGCCAAATTAGGGTCTGGGAAATATGGTTACCTGTTCTTGTAGTCTTAATGCATACCTCACAGCTAGGAGTGTCGGTACCTCTACCTTCCTGAATATAAAAATACACATATAAAAACATTATTAAGAATACATCTTTCGTCGTCATCCTCAGTCTTCGTCCGTGCGAAGGCACCTCAGCTTCCAGGATGTAAGGGCTGCAGGGAATGGAGTTCTGCTCGTCTTCACAGGGGTCCCTTCAAGACTTTTCCTGACTTATACACTCGTTGGTGGGTGGACAGGCTTTATTATGGCCTTCTCACTCACTTACCAAATCTCTGAAACAATAAAATTTGTAATCCACAAGGTTCCTCGTCACTCCGACTGAGTCGTGCGTTTTAACCGGATCTTGCAGGGATTCTCTGGATCTGCTGTAGCTTGCCAAGAATCGACTGCTGCTGGTTTAACCCTGGAGTGATGTATCCACGGAGTCACTTCGGCTACTTTTATCTCTGTAGGGGTAGACAAAAGAACAACATAAGGACCTCTCCACTTGGGCCCTAACGGTACATTATTCCACTCTTTAATCCACACTTGGTCTCCTGGGTGGTAACTATGAACTGGGGGATAAATATTCACAGGTAATCTATCTTGTACCCATTTCTGTACCTCCTCCATAGTCTTACCCAACTCTACAACCTGCTGCCGGGTAATTCCTTCTCCCAACTGACTCAAATCCCCCCTTAAGTTACCAAGTACGGGAGGTGGTCGCCCATACATGATTTCAAAAGGAGAGAGGCCCATCCTTCTGGTAGGTGTACTGCGGATTCGCAATAGAGCTATGGGCAAGAGAACGTTCCACTTAAGTTGGGTTTCCTGACACATTTTAGCCAACTGATTCTTAATAGTTCTATTCATTCTCTCTACCTTACCAGAACTCTGGGGTCTATATGCCGTATGAAGCCTCCACTTTATACCAAGCATATGAGTCAGTTGTTGTAGGCACTGATGAACAAAAGCTGGACCATTGTCCGATCCTATAGAGCAGGGTAGTCCATATCGGGGTATTATTTCTCGTAGCAGGAATCTCACAACTTCTCCTGCTTTCTCTGTACGAGTAGGACATGCTTCTACCCAGCCTGAATAGGTACACACAACTACCAGCAGGTAGCGATGTCCACCCGATTTAGGCATCACTGTATAGTCAATTTGTAAATCGGACATGGGGAGTCCCCCCATAAACTGGACTCCTGGTGGCTTTACTGGTCCTTGTCTTGCATTATTTTTAGCACACGTTACACATCTTCGTACAATGGCCTGAGTCAAGTTGGACAATCTTGGTATGTAGAAATGTTTTCTGAGAGATTCTTCTGTACTATCTCTCCCAGAATGTGTCCCGTTGTGATAGTTCTGGACAATTTCTACCGCTAGTGATGCTGGAATGACTATTCTTCCATCTTCTAACTGATACCATTTGTTCTCCAAATACTTTCCAGGTTCAGTTTTTAACCACTCCTCTTCTTGAGCTGTATAAACTGGAGTCCATTGAGACAGTGGAGTTGGTATAAGAGCAGCTATATGCCCCACATACTCCTGTCTTCCCGATTCAGCGGCACGCTTAGCTGCACTATCTGCCATCCGATTTCCTTTGGTTACATCACCATCTCCTCTCAGATGCGCTCGACAATGAATAATACCGACTTCTTTCGGCTCCCACACTGCTTCCAATAGTTGTAGGATTTCAGCTGCGTACTTGATTTCTTTGCCTTCTGAATTCAATAGTCCTCTTTCTTTATACAAAGCTCCGTGGGCATGAGTGGATAAAAACGCATACTTGGAGTCCGTGTAGATATTCACTCTTAAACCTTCAGCCAATTGTAACGCTCGTGTCAGTGCTATCAATTCTGCCTTTTGTGCTGATGTTCCTTTTGCCAGTGGCCGAGCTTCTATCACCTTGTCTATCGTTGTTACTGCATATCCTGCATAGCGGATCCCTTCTTTCACATAACTACTGCCGTCGGTGTAATATTGAACATCGGGGTTCTGGATGGGAAAATCACGAAGATCTGGTCTACTTGAAAATACTTCATCCATCACTTCCAAACAATCATGTTGACTTTCAGTAGGTTGTGGCAAAAGGGTAGCTGGATTTAAGGTATTTACAGTCTCTAAATGCACTCTTGGGTTTTCACACAACATTGCTTGATACTTGGTCATACGGCTGTTACTAAACCAATGATTTCCTTTGTAATCCAACAACGTCTGTACTGCATGTGGGACTCGTACATAAAGTTCTTGACCCAGAGTGAGTTTATCGGCTTCAGCTACTAGCAGGGCGGCTGCAGCTACGGCTCTTAGACAAGGTGGAAGTCCGCTGGCCACTGCATCCAGTTGCTTAGACATGTAGGCAACAGGTCTTTGCCATGATCCCAAGTACTGTGTCAATACTCCCACAGCCATTCTTCTTTGCTCATGTACATACAGGTAGAATGGTCGTGTGTGATCAGGTAGACCTAATGCTGGGGCACTCATCAAAGCCTTCTTCACATCTTCAAATGCCGTTTGCTGTTCTTGAGTCCATAAGAAGGGGTCGTGCTCTGTACCTTTGATAGCTGCATACAGAGGTTTTGCCAGTATCGCGTAGCTGGGAATCCATATCCTACAGAAGCCTGCTGCCCCCAAGAATTCTCGCACTTGTCTTCTATTCTTGGGTACCGGTATTTGGCACACAGCTTCTTTTCTCTCTGGCCCCATAATTCTTTGACCTTCAGAGATATGGAATCCCAGATATTTGACAGTTGGCAAACACAACTGAGCCTTTTCTCTGGACACCTTGTATCCTGCCTTCCAGAGAATATGTAGTAGATTGTGCGTTGCTTGCTGACATATTTCCTTTGTAACTGCTGCTATCAACAAGTCATCTACATATTGTAACAATACACACTCTCCTGGGATAGACTTGAAATCCAGTAGATCTTGACTTAGAGCTGAACCAAATAGGGTAGGTGAATTTTTAAACCCTTGGGGCAGTCTTGTCCAGGTCATTTGGCGTTTTGAGCCCGTCACAGCGTTTTCCCATTGGAAAGCGAAGATACATTGGCTTTCTGCGGCAATTCGGAGGCAAAAGAAGGCATCTTTGAGATCTAAGACTGTAAAGTAAGTAGCCCCGCCCGGAATTAAAGCAAGCAGGTTATATGGATTGGGCACAACTGGATGTATACTAACAACCGCATCATTGACTGCTCTCAAGTCCTGCACAGGTCGATACTCATCTGTACCGGGCTTTTGAACAGGCAGCAATGGGGTGTTCCAGGGGGAAGTACAGAATTTTAGGATACCATACCGTATGAACTTATCCAGATAAGATTGGATGTTCTTCTTAGCCTTCTGCGGGATGTGATATTGTCTTAGGCTCACTGGATAAACCCCAAGTTTTAGTTCGATTTTAATAGGTGGAATATTGCGGGCCAGTCCTGGTGGGTTGTTCTCTGCCCAAACTCCTGGTATGTTGAATAAGGATTCATCACTCCTAGGGTTTTGGCTAGTCAACGCTGTATAAAGTCGCCACTCTTCTTCCTTTGGTACGGATAATGTCATAATACCTGAAGGTCCATTAAACTTTAAGGATGTTGTTCCATTTGGTAGGAACGTAATCTGCGCTTGTAATTTGGATAGCATATCACGTCCCAGCAATTGGACTGGACATTCAGGCATGTAAAGGAATTGTTGTTTTACTACGTGGCCTCCCAATGTACAGAGTCGACTTTTAAGAACCGGTTTTTCAGCACTTCTTCCAGTTGCTCCTATTACAGTAATAGTTCTTCCAGATGGAGGAGCAACTAGATTAGTCACCACCGAATGTTCAGCACCAGTGTCGATCATGAACGCACTCCTTTTTCCCCCTATTGATACATCGACCATAGGCTCCGCTCGACCAAGGGGGATGGAGCCCGGTCGGTATCAATAGTCCTCCATGACCGTGTCAGCCAATCCTACAAAGTCCCTACCTTCTCTATCGCGGGACCTTTGCGCTGCGGAATAGTACCTGTCTTCCCTAACACTTCCTCTGTTCCCATTACTCCCTCTATTACCATTGCTCCCTCCGGGGCCTCCTCTACCTCTCGCTCTGCCTCTAAAGTTTCCGTAACCTGCCCTGGGTTGGTCTCTCTCGTACTGCTCTCTTTGCGGACACTCGTTCCTCCAATGCCCTTCTTCCTTGCAATACGCGCACTGATTCCTACTCAAAGGCTCCCTATTCCATCTACTATCGCCTCTATCTGGGCCCCGTCTATCTACGCCTGCGATCGCTACCGCTAGCATATCTGCCTTTTTACGCATCTTGCGCTCTTCCTCTTTCTTACTTTCTGTTTCCCTGTTCATATATACTTTATTCGCTACCTCCATTAGTTGGGTGATAGACATACCTGCAAACCATTCTAACTTCTGTAGCTTGCGCTTTATATCTCCGTAAGCTTGGCTGACAAAGGCGGAGTTTACCATTCGGGAATTATCAGCGTCTTCCGGATTAAAGGGGGTATACAAGCGGTATGCCTCCAATAATCGGTCATAAAAGACACTGGGCGCTTCATCACTTTTCTGAATCACCTCAACTGTCTTCGACATATTAATAGCTTTCTTCCCTCCGGCTTTCATACCAGCAATTATAGCGTCTCTATAGGCTTTGAGTTGAACCATATCAGCGCCATTAACATTCCAATCGGGATCGGTGTTAGGGTAATGTGTTGCGGCCCATGCTGCCGGATTGGCTTGATTTAAAGCACGGGCTCTATCCTCTAGCGCTTTAATGGCCGCTTGGTTAATCCTTGTCCTTTCCTCATTATTAAACAATGTCATTAATAACTGCTGGCAATCAGCCCATGTTGGATTATGTGTCTGAACTATTGAGGTAAACAGATCGGTCATAGCTTGTGGTTTCTCAGTGTACGAGGAATTGTGGGTCTTCCAATTCAAGAGATCGGTAGTCGTGAACGGGACATATACGAAGACTGGGTCAGCATGTGCCATTTGACCTGCGGCATCGATATAGGCTGACCCAGGATTCAGACGAAAAGGCATCTGGTAATGTTTTAATTGTTGGGTACCGGTCAGTTGTCGGGTTAGTATGGGGCTACGTGAAGGGGCGTCAGTTAGAGGTTCCGGTCGGGGGGTAATAGGGCATAAGGATGTGGGAGCTTGATTTTGGGAAAAATTGGTGAATAAAATACTCAGAGCCGAGCTAGAAGAAGCTTGACCGGAAGTTTGAAGTGGCGCCAAATCAGGATATTCAGATCTAACGGGGGATGGTTCTGGTTCCGGAAGGGGAGGTTTAATACGAGGGGGGTGGATTCTGTACTGGAGGAGGAAGCGGAAGTGGATGGGGGCAATGAGGGGAGGGGTATAGAACTTCCTGCGCTTGCGTCACCTCTTCCTGTAGGGAAGTAAGGGGGTGGTAAGGGGATCTCGGACTCAGGGGGCGTGTCCAAAATGGGCCTAACCACAGTCCTAGTGGACAAACAAGTCCTGGCCACCATGAGGCGACATTGCTCCTCGTGGCATATCTGAATCCATTTTGACGAGTCGTTTACGGCCTGTCTCCAACAATCAATATAAGGAAACTGCCCGTAAAGTTCAGGCCTACCTGATACAGCCACGTGTACACGCTGTACCAGAGTTGGATCCAAACTGCCACGTGGCGGCCATGCCGCAACCAAAGTAGGCCACTCCCTAGTGCACAAAGTGACCAAACGTACAGGAGACATTTTAACCCCAAAATCACATGTTTTGAATCCCTTTTTAAAATTCTTTACCATACAACCTAAGGGATCCGGAATCGTTGACTCCGACGCGCCCATACTTATCAATGGAACGTCGTTGACAACGAATACTATGCACGCGTTCTATTCAACAGTCACACCCGTTTCCTCTGGCAACAGCACCACGTGGTACGGTTACCAAGTGAAGCGTACACAATAACACAATAAACACTCAGGGAATTCCCATGCACACACAGCTGTTACACCAGTCACTAAATAATCAATATTATGCCCTTTGGCGAAACTATACAGTCACCCACGCTATAATTCTCTATATATGAATTACCCGTCTATAACACACCCCAGTAACATCGTCTTTTACAAATAGCGGTTACAGTACAGTTAGCATAGGTCAAAGCACAATTTAAGGTCACAATACAATTATTAGTGGTTATGGTGTTAAACATGCATTAGATGACAATGATTAGTACTTATATACAGTGTCAGTAAATATACAGGGTTATGGTACCGTGCACTATAATACAGCAACACACTATTAACACTCTCGCTAGACGGCTGAGCTCGCGCTATCTAACAAGATATACACTTTACTAAACAATCTTTAACACATTTACAATCCCAACTAAACTATTGGCCAGTACCTTGAATGGACTACCTAAAACTATATACACCCGTTTTGGTTAGCCACACTGCCCAAGCACCACATATAGCGAACTAGAGGACCGAATTTACACAGACGCCTCTTAGTCTATTACTCTATCAAAAATCTAGTGGGTTCCAAATTTACACGCCTTCCCACTTAGCCAAGATAGGTTGAGAGCTAGCGAACCGAATTTACACAGGCGCCGCTTAGTCTCCCGGTCCCTCCGACCTAGCGAACGAAATATACACCCTAGAACGCTAGTCTAGACAAGACACCGGTGTCCGGCTAGGGCTATTTACACAGGACCCCGCCTGACTAACCAAATCAAACGGTCTTACTAAAGAGCGTTCGATTGAGCGGTGCGCCTTCGCTCCTTCCCTCCGACAGAGGGGGCAGATTCCATACACAGATTTAAACCCCCTTTGGGCCTACCGCACAATCGGTATACCCCTAGTGGGTCTGCCGTCTAAAACAGCAGTTGTCTTACCTCCTCGTTCCTGAACCTGAGTTCACACTCATCTACGGGGACACCCCAGCACTTCTTACGTAGAGGCCGATGATCTCCTGGACAACAGACCAGTGGCGCCGAGACGAAGGGAGGTCCACGCAGAAGTTCAGGGGTGCAGCCGTAGAGAACGTGTGCAAAGATAGACCGTCTCACGCCTCTGCCTCTCAGCTACCGTTGAACGATGAGCTTCCCGGCCAATGCACCAAATGATACCGGAGAAACTGACGGAAGCAAAGCACAGAGAGATGGACACAGGTTTCTTCAGGAAGGAAGAGATTCTTTATTGGATCACCGATCGGGACTCAGCGGGACTAGTGTCACCAAAATACAGCAAGTTCTGAGCCCCGGACAATAGTGCAGGCTCCTTATATAGGCACATAACTCCTCCCATATTAAAGGACCACTCTAGTGCCAGGAAAACATACTCGTTTTCCTGGCACAAGAGCTGCGCGCGCATTCAGCCGGTCACATAGGAAAGCATTCATAATGCTTTCCTATGGACGCTGGCGTGCTCTCACTGTGAAAATCACAGTGAGAAGCACGCAAGCGCCTCTAGCGGCTGTCAATGAGACAGCCACTAGAGGACATAGGGGGAAGGCTTAACCCATTCATAAACATAGCAGTTTCTCTGAAACTGCTATGTTTATGAAAAAATGGGTTAACCCTAGAAGGACCTGGCACCCAGACCACCTCATTAAACTGAAGTGGTCTGGGTGCCTAGAGTGGTCCTTTAAGCTCCACCCGCACATTCTCTTAACCAATCAATACAAATAAGAATTAACTTCCTGCTTGACCGCATGGCCTGTCCAGCACAATGGAGGAGGGGAATACTATATCCTGTATTCTTGCACATGCTCCGTACACTACTGATCGTATCTTGCCTCGTGCAACCAACTGATCGATACGTCAGCATATGCACGTACACATGCCACGTGGTAATCTCGGCCTACTAAATTTATTTTTACCGAGATTCCACCACAGGGACACATAGTCCGAGAACGTTAAATGCACTGGTGAGTGTGCCAGTATCTTACTGTGTCCCAGTATGGATGGAAGTAGCTCTGTGTGCCTTATGGCATTGTCATCATGACTTTTAAGTGAGTCTACATATTCAGATGATGTCACTAACTATTTGTGATGAACCCTATGACTGTTTGTGGGTCATTGTGTATCACTGAATTAATGTGAGTGGATGTGTGAGTTCCATATTGGCTCTTCTGTGTATAACACAGTGTAATGAATGACAATCAGCATTCACCATAAAACCTAGTGAAGGCTATGAACACGGGTCAAATGTTGCTAGACCTGCACTGCCTAGTACTGAAATGAGAGTGAACTGACATGGAATAATTTCTAGGGCTAATTTTTTTCTCTTTATTTTAGCCCTGACCACACCTGGGAACGTTAATAATCTGCTTGGCATTCCAGTTTATATAAGTCAGGATATGTTATTTAAGTTATTTAACTTACTGTTGGTATTTAGAAAGCTTGTTTAATATTCTCTGTGCTATTTATATTTTAAATGGGGGAAATAGAAGGTCATTCAACTTATTTCACAAAACACAAAGTACGTGATCACACAAACAAAAGTCACATTATATAAATAGTTAGCATCATATTCATGTTAACAAAATCTCAGGGAAGTTCTGAAAACATGTCTTTCACCATAAAATGTTACATTTACATCTCATGGCTAATGATAATTTTGAGCTCACTCTCTTTCTCCCTCATTAACCTTATTCCTTTCCTGCTGATCATAAGGCACTGCTGACAGTGGTGTCTCCAAAACCATTTACCAACCAATAGTAGGCAGCAATCAATAATTTTATTAATGACACGGAGGCTCCTATTATGCTTTCTCTTTCTTTTCCCTCAGCAGCAAAGAGAAAAATATATAAACTTGAATGTAATATGATGAATAAAAGGATCAAATATAACAAATCTTCCTAGAAACAGGGCAGCCAATCAGGATACATAAACAGTCTATAAAAGGTTTGAACTAGCAGTAAAATTCCTCTTTCTTTGCTGCTCCCTCAGACCAGCTAAGTATATTCCTTTTCCTTCATTGTTTTTTTCATTGGTAGCTGTGTGTGTGTGTGTGTGTGTGTGTGTGTATGTATGTATGTATGTATATGTATATATGTATATATATATATATATATGTGTGTGTGTGTGTGTGTATTTCACACTGCTGTGTGCTTGTTTGACCATTTTCTCCCTGCCTTAGCTGCGCACCTGGGAGCACAGGCTCGGGATTCCGGCATCTGCTGTATCTTTCCTCCCTCCCTTACTTCCTTCAACGGCCACGAGTACTGCAGCCACGATCATTCCCTTGCCAGCCCGACACAGTGGCGGTCCCTCTAACCTTTGGATTACCATTACCTTGTTTGGCCGCAAGCGATCTCTGCCGTGAAAAGGCAGATGATAATATATATTCTGTATTATATATTTAAGACTATGTCCTCTTGTTGTGGTAGTTTTTCTTCTTTTAAATATAGTCTCCCCCTTTACTGTGTTGATTCCCTTTATGTATTTAAATGTTTCTATCATATTCCCCCTATCTCATCTTTCCTCCAAGCTAACCTAAAGAATGCAGTTTATTGATAAGCCTCCCTACTACTCATGTGAGTGGGCACAATATTCGCTAACTTCCAATCTTCTGGGACTACTCCTGTTAACAGTGATTGGTTAAATAAATCTGTTAATGGTTTTGCTAGTACACAACTATGCTCTTTTAATAACTTTGGCTGTATTCCATCAGGTCCCATTGACTTATTTGTCTTTACTTTTGATTGTTGAAATAGAACCTCTTCCTCTGTAAACTCACATGTAACAAATGACGAATTTGTCCTTTTTCCTAACTGAGGCCCCTTTCCTTCATTTTCATCTGTAAATACTAAACAAAAATATTCATTGAGGCAGTCAGCTAGACCTTAGAATATGCATGCTCCTGGCACAAGAAGCTATTTTGGTTTTCCAGTTCACATCTAGAAGACTAAAGTCACCCATGATGATAACTTCCTCCTTCATTGTCATTTTAATGTGAGCAGGGCCGATCCTGGGGTCACTGATGCCTGGGTGCAAAAATGTTTGTGGTGCCTCCAGGTAGGCGTGGCTATATTGCAAACTCTTCCCCTTCACAAACATAATACATTTTGACCACACCTATCATATGCTTTCCTATGAAGACTACTCCAATTCTTTGGGACCCATAACTATACACGGTAGCATGTTCCCCACTTCCTACAATGTCAGCTTTGCCCCAAAAAACTCATCAGTGCCATCTCTGTCACTATATAGCTACCCAAAGCCAACTGTATCCTAAAATTGCTAATCAGCGCTATCTTTGTCTCAATATAACTAGTCTCAATATAACTAGTCTCAATATAACTAGTCAATATAACAGAATAGCAAGGGAGGCTGATTTGTGTGTGTCTAACAGTATGTATCTGTCAGTGAGTGTGTCTGTATGTGTCTGTCAGTGTGTGCGTGTGTGTGTGCCTGTCAGTACGTGTGTGTATCTGTCAGTGAGTGTGTGTCTGTCACAAATGTGGGGGGTGGGAGAGACACATGGAGGGGCTGGGGAGTGGGTTTGAAACATGGAGTGTTTGGGAGAGACACATGGACGGGTTGGGTGGGAGATATATATGAAGGGGCTGGGGGTGGGTAAGAAACATGGAGGGGTTGTGTGAGACAGATGGAGGGGTTGGGGTGTGGGAGAGATACTTATAGCGTTGGAGAGAAATACGGAGGGGCTCGGGGGTGGGAGAAACACATGGACTGGTTGGAGAGACACATGGAGGGGCTTGGGGCATACACATGGAGGGGCTGGGGCGTAGAATGAGACATGTGGAGGACTGGGGGGGATGACACATGGAGGGGCTCGCAGGGGGGTTGAGATGTGTGAAGGGGCGAGATGAGACACATGCAGTGGCTTAGGAGGAATGAGACACACGGGGGCCCTGGTGGTTACTAGTTACTCATTCAGACAAAATGCAGTGTTTATATTGTTGCCTAGTAACACCTCTAGTGGCCATCACTCAGACGGTCACTAGAGGTAATTCCTGGGGCAGTGCTACAAATGTGCAGCACCTACGTCCAGCCTCTCTAAACTCTGCATATAGCTGCTGAATGTTTCCCCTAGAGATGCATTGATTTAATGCATCTATAAGAGGAGATGCTGACTAGTGCCTGCGCAATAGCCTCCCAATGTTTAGCTATGGGAAAAAAGTTGAGTAAAATCACTTTTCCCATGCAATCAAAGGAGGGCTAGTCACCTAAACAGACACACACATACTGACAGACACCCTGACAGACACACACACTCAGAAATTATAATTTTCTTTATTATCTAAATTGAAATCCACACAGCCTTTGGGAGAGCTGGAGTAAATTGGGTTTTTCTGGTGTCCATTGGGGCTGCTGTCATGCTCCTGCTCTGCTCCCTGTCGTGCACTGTTTAGCATCCCAGGGCAAGAATTACGTCATATTCCATCTCCCGGCACCACTGCAGCGTGCGCGAGGGATCATAGCCAGAACATGACAGTGGCCTCCCTTGCCGTCTGGCTTCATTCCGCTGGCCGCCTCTGCTCTCCCTTGATGCTTGTACTGAAGAGGTGGATGAATCCCAGGAGCCAGGGATTTGTCGAGCCCTGCGTTAGAAGTTGAAGTAGGGTATAGGGGCAGCAATTGGGGGTTAGGGTCTACAGTAGGGTATAGGGGCAGCAACTTGAGGGATTAGGGCTAATGTAAGGTATAAGGGCAGCAATTGCGGGTAAGGGGCTATAGCAGGGTATGGGTGCAGCAATTGGGGGATTAGGGGCTGTAGTAGTATATATGGGCAGCAATCGGGGGCTTAGGGGCAGAAACTGGTTGGTTAGAGGCTGTAGTAGAGAGTAGGGGGCTGTAGTATGGATGGGTTAGGGGCTGTAGTTGTAGGTTTAGGGGCTGTAGTGGTAAGGGGCTGTAGTAGGGGAGTTAGGGGCTGTAGCAGTAAGGTTAGGGGCTGTAGTAGTAAGGGACTGTAGTAGTAAGATTAGGGGCTGTAGTAGTAAGGGGCTGTAATAGTGGGTTTAGGGGCTGTAGTAGGGGTAGTTTAGTGGCCTTAAGTAGTGGGTTTAGGGGCTGTATTGGTAAGGAGCTGTAGTAGGGGGTTAATGGGCTATATTAGGGCCAATTTCCCCCTACCTAAGGGTTACCTTTGGGGAAGGGATCCTGTTCCTTGGTGATCCCATGCGCCTTGTGAGCAAAGCAGAGCCTAATTCAGGGGACAGAGCCACTAGCAAGGCGTTGGAGCCATTCATAAGGGGCGGGGCCTGATACTGCAATTTGCCTGCAGCTACTAGGTGCTGTGCACCTCGTGCACCCGCCCAGGATAAGACCTGGGTGTGAGGGCATTCTGGGACATCACAGTAGTATTCCCTCTACTCCCTGATTCCCATTTCCTCCCCCATAAATATAAATCAGAAAGCAAGATCTACCTGAGGTGGAGCAAACCGTAATATGGCTGCTCCTTTTATGGTGTGGCATGTCTCAGGAGCTCTATTGGTGGTAAGTGCTGATGTCTGCTGCAGCTCCTACACATATAAGGACCTCTTCCTTGCCACAGCATTCAGAAGTTGATCGGTGGGAGGGAGGCCAGGCATGTGTGTGTGGGCTGTGGCACATTGAAATGAGACAGGCGCCATCTTAACTGAGGCCTGCGCACTAGTGGTTTTTTAACCTCAGCAGTGACATTCCGTGTATAAGATGACTCCCAATTTTAGACTAAAAAAATTTAGAAAAAAAACATTTTTTGTCTTGTACATGGCACTTTAGAGTTTAGAACACTTTAGTGTTATGACTGTGTTGGAATTTCACAGAAATTCAAGAGATATACAGAGACAAAGTAGGGACTACTTTGAGACTGTATTTCTAATCTACTTGACTTTCTTTGACACAGAGGAGGAGCTACAGAGTGATGGCTGCAATAAATTGACTGTGTCTATGGATGATTTCTTGCGGGTTCCTCCATAGACCTTAATGCTGTTCTATCACATATGCTCAAGAGTACAGAACTGACATCAGGGCCAAAGAGACTCCACCGGATAAAGGTTGCAGCGCCTGTGAGGAACAGGTTCAGTTAAGTAAACTCACCTTCAGAATAAAGTGCTTGTGCAATACAAAGCGCTAATGAAGTGATATAATAAAACAGTGTAAAAAAGCAGCTACAGCAAGTGTAAGTGTTGAAAGCCACTCTCGTGCACCCAGTGGAGTGCCAATTGGGGGTACACTTACCCCTATAATGGAAAGGGAAAATATTCACCAAAGGATTATACTAAGGAGAAATAAAATAAACATATAGTGTAATACACTCAAAACTGGAGCATGCATATTGCAAGTAATGCATGCACTCACATGGAACAAAACACCATAAAGATGGGCTCTGGTCACACCAGCTGCAGTATACCATGACCATACCAGGACCTCTTCTATCTTGGAAGTTGCCGAGCTCAGAAATTGAATAAAACAAGAAGAAGCACAGCTTCTAGTATAAAACCTTAATATAAACATAAATATATATATATGATAAACACACAAGAAGAGGCAACAGGGCTACACTAGTCAACACTGGTGCCTCCTAATCGGTTACAGAGGACCCTTGAGTTCCTCTGTAACCCAACCTAACCATCACCCAAAGTAAATTGAACAGAAACTACTAAATGGAGTCAGGATAACTCCTCACAAATATGTGGGGGGTCCCTCCTCCATAAACGAGAACCTCTAAACGAATGAAGTATTCATAAATATGGTATAAGCCTTAGGTATAGATGAACAATAAAGCCGAAATGGGAAGACTGCCCACTTAAAGTGTGCTACTCCCTGTAGATACGAATATCCATTTTGCTATCTATCCTAGCTGTCCATATAAGGGTTAATTTGAACCAAGAATAAATTTGACATTGTATCTCCACCAAAAAAAGTTCCTTTAAAAGTAAAAAATCGTATAAGTGGTATAAACCTTTATTAACAAGCTGGATAGTCACTTGTGTCTAGCGATTCTAACGTCTCAGCCCGTTTTGGCGGTACTGCCCCTAAATGCACCGTTTTTAGACAAGCCCCATTTTTTATTTTTTTCAATCATCCCCTCCTCTACTTTGTTTGGAACCGGGTACATCATGTCCACGCCATAGTGAACCCTTTGATTAATATGGTCTAATTAAGGGATGGACAAGAATACCTATACTTTGTAAACTGTGTATAAAGTCCACTTAGCAACAATTAGAGCAACTATGTATCCATTAGTGTGCAGTGGCTAACAGACTCAGGTTTACTGGACGTTAGGTATCAATTCAAACGTGATACAGTGTATATCACTGTTTATTGTTAATTTGTCTGTCTGACCATATTCGGTTTATTCCTTAGTTTTGGTTAAACTTTTTACAACCTCTATACACTACAGCACAGCCACTAATTATTTGTACCTTGATACTCTGGAGGTATCGATCTACTGAACTATTCAATTACTCAAATTTGAGAATACTTATAATAGCTATTAAAATCATCTTACTACTTGAAGTGGCCTTTGAGACTACTCTACCCAGCATTTTAAAGGTGTATTATCACTCTGTTTATTCACAATGTCACATTTGTTTGGGTTTTGGTTTTTCACATAGAACCTACTGTTCTAGTTAGGCTCTTTATATTTGAATATCCTAATATTCGGCTTTAATAAAGGTTTATACCACTTATACGAATTTTTACTTTTAAAGGTACTTCTTTTGGTGGAGTGGGAGTCCGCACACTGTAAGCTTAATTTGTTTAGAGGTTCTTGTTTATGGAGGAGGGACTCCCCACATGTTAAAGAGTCAGCTATACTAGGCTCACAGTGTAACAGCAAGTGTGGAAGAAAGAAGCAGGTAATGGGACTTCACAATAAGGTAACAAAATATATTTAAGTCAAAAGGATAAAAATAAAAGCAAGCCAAATACTAACAAAATTAAAAAAAATGTCCGCAGGGGGGTGCGGGCCCGACTGCCATGGTGGAGAGGTGTGTCTAGTATGAGCTCCTCTCCTTTATTGGCAATTCAAGTAGTTTTCAGATTCTTAAATCCTGACTTGAATCTCATACAGTGATTTACTTGTCTCTTAACCCAGCAGTGGGCTACTATAGAATACAAAGTCTCTACAGAAGCTTATTTGCAGCTTAATCTGGATCATGCAGCCTAGAGCACACGGGACGGGAGAGACAGCCGATCTCCCAGTTCAGAGTTGCCCTATTGCTCTGACTGCAGTGCAGGCTCCCCGTTACTCCCCCTCCCCCTTTGGACCAGCGGGTGTGATTCCGGTCCACCCTTGGGAGGCTATCTTTACCTACAGAAAGCAGGAGGAGAGACCATTGAAGCTTTGGGGACACCTAGTGACTCGTCAAGCATGGTGGACACCACACTGTACCCTGACATTGAGGAGGCTCAGCCGGATATCTTGGTGCGCCTGCACAGAGCCTTTGCTATCTTCTGAACTTGGCGAAAAGGAGGCATGAATCTGCCCAAAAGCAGTTGAATAACTACTCACCTCCTAAAACGATCCCAAACCAACAGACATCTGCAGCTCAAAGATGAAGGCCCCAAAATGGCAGCGAGGCGGGAAGCTCCTATCTCTCCCACTGGGACTCAGGGAGTGCAGAAATTGTGTCTGCTGAGGCCCATGGCTGGTGCACAAGTTGAGACTGAAAAGCGGCGGAAGACCCTGATCCTGTCCATTGCGAGGAACAACTTGTTCACACCTGGGCTTGGGGTCCCTGTGGTGTTCTATCCTGTCTTGGGACTGTACTTTGCCCGTGGTAGGCATAGGATGAGTCAGGCTCAAGGATTGGGTGTTGAAAAGCTTATGGCCGCTCACATTTTCCCTCTCCCAGAACCTGATAGGAAAATGCCATGCCTCATTGCCTCTCCTTATCGGTTAAAACCACACAATCTCCTGAGCCTTAGCATAGTAATCTTTATAAGCCCACCAACCTGGGGGCTTCCTATGGGATTTAACAATCTCAGTTGAGCATTGTGCTAACTATTAATTTATACCTATCTACCTTAATAAGTTTAATCTGTATTCAATGACATAACATTTTATTAAATTTGCCCTGTGTTCCTCTGCTTTATTTGTCTTAACAAAAATGTGCTGACATATGTATACATGTATTCTTACCTCATTGTACTCTATCTACTGTATACTGGCTTCTCTGTAATTATCCAGCACAACAAAAATAAAGAATAAAAAAAAAAAATTCCACAGGTCCTCCCAGTGTTCAAGATGCATTTTGCCTATAGCCTCAGCTTTTTCAATTGATGAGCTCCTTCCATCATATCCCTGTAAACATTGCAGTTCCTCTAGGACTACAACATTGCATCACTAGGTGCAAGAAGGACACTGACTCAGACCACTTCAATGAGCTGAAGAAGTGGTCTGGGTGCCTACAGTGTGCCTTTAAATTAAAAAGCTAATGCATTTTGGCTTGTCCCGTCTTTTAATTATGTAATCTCCACTCCATTTAGTATGAACTTTCTGAATACTTATACAATCAAGTTTATTGAGACCACTATTGTGTACATTTTTAAAGTGCAAAGAAGCACTGTTTCACAAAACCATTCTTCACATTTCTTATGTGTTCTTATATTCATACCTGAAGCACACTAGTGGTATGACCAACATAAGCAAGTCCACATGGACATGGCCTTAAATAGATTACCTTTTTCACTACGACAAGTAATAGTTCCTTTTATATAAAAGGTATCTTTTTTTATCTCGTTTTATAAAACTGTCAATTTTACTCACCTTTACCTGCCACTCCTGGCCACCTGGCCACCTGGCCACTAGTGGTGATATCACCAGGAGGGGACTTTGGCCACTTTAAGCAGTGTTTATAGCTATTAACATTTTCTGACACTGACTATATGATACTAAACTTGTATAAGATCTTCTACATCAATATAAACCTAAACTATCAATAACCAGCACACTCACCCCAATAGTGCAGTGCAAAATCAGGAGAATTGATTGAAAATGGTACCTACCCTTTTCACTATTTATACAGTAGATATAACAAGGATTCCTCACTTTCCTAAAATGCAAAACAAACTCAAACGCGTTGGGCTTGTCTATTGTTCAGTGATTTGTAATATTTTATTTATTTATTTTTATTGTTTATTATATTATGGTAATGTGTTCTTGTTTTAAATGCATGCCCCTTTTTCATATAATTATTCCGAAGAGAGAAGGATTACTGCTTTGCTTTTGCACTTTACTCTCTGGAATTTCTATTGTCCTGCATCTGCACTTTACTAACCAATAAATCATTTACAGTGTTGCACTATGGATGTCTATTGTTTTCCTTACATGTACCTTTAAGTATCCAGAAGATGTTTCACAACTGAGATTTAAAGGGGCACTATAGTGTTAGGAACACTATAATTTTAAAACCAACGTTTTACTCACATTTTTCCATGGGAAAGCATTGGATTGGCTGAAATCTTCTTTATATAAATATGTTTTCTTTTTTTTTTTTTTATCACTCTCCAAGGTGAAAGGCTAAAATATAGACAAACTGGACTAACATCTGAACATGATATTTTTGTTGGCTATTTTCACCTCCTAAATTTTTATATATGGCTCATTGTTTTGTGAATAAACGAATTAGACGTACTTGAATTTATGAATTTCTTTCTGAATAATCTAATGAATTAGTGCTAGGAGATTGCACAAGATGAAAATGAGTCTCAGGTCATTTAAAATTACAAATGACACATCGCTGTGATGTTATACTACTATAAGAAAATAGATAGAGTAATGCTGCTTTTTATTTTACACAATAAATAACATAATAAAATATCTTTAATTATAATATTGTGAAACTGAAGAAAAACATCTGTAAATGTGTGCCTTTAAGTGGAACCTCTGTGGTATATTTACCAAGGCTGTTTTTGCACATCATGACAGTTTCACTATTTTTACTTTTCAACCACAAAAAAAAAAAAGACTAAAAAAAGTGACAGCAATTTGATCTCATTCTATGATCAGATTCCCTTCACAATGTTGTAGTGAATCCCAGCATTATATTGTAATTGTGGAAGCTGCCAGTTGCTTGTGAAATTTGAAACCAATGGGCTGTCCTGCTTTCTTATCCCAGCCCTCCTGCACTGTACAGAGACACATTTACACAAAATCAGATTTTGCAACTTCAGGGGCAATCCTGTATCTTGTACAAGTAGATTGCTACTGATAGCACTGGGAGGTGTCTGTTTATACAAGCTACCTGCAGTCACACTGAGCTGCATTGGACTTTTCTGCTTTTCTCAAATACCAGAAGAGGAAGTTTTTTTTCCACATGGCTTACCGACTGTGTTTGCAGTAAATTGATGTTAATATCAGTTTCAATTCTATTGATTTCAACCTGTCTTGAGGATTTATATCTAACTGGTGGACAGTCACTTGGATTTATTGAATTGGACTATCATCAGTCTTGGGAGCTGGTCTGAATATTGGTAGAAAGGGTATGTATCCAAAGGATGTGTTCATTGAATGATTTAACATTTGGAAAGTGTTATATTTGACAATGACAGCTCAGAAGATTCTGCTAGCCCAGCAAGTCAGACAGCTGTCTTGTGGAATGCAGATTGCTGTCTGGGTGAGTGGGCTTTTTGTTCACTAAAAGGGCAACTTTAAAGGTCTGCCCTGATTGTATCTGTCAATACATACACATATTGCACAGAGCAAATTCTAAATCTAACCTCTTATTGATAAAATCTAAAATGCTCACGCGAACCCCAAAGGTACAATTTTTACTATAATTAACCAGCTCTTACATATGGCATAGGCTTTTGTGTTATGTTTTTTTATGTAAGGAATCATGCAAGGTCTGCAGCTGTTACTATATTATAAATTAATGTCTGCACCTCATTAAACTTTCAGTAAAAAAGAATGATTTAACAGTTTGGGTGACAGACTAAGTGAATGAATTTGTTCTGCTACAACACTCTGGCACTAAAAAGGGTTAAACGTCATTGCTTACAAAGATGACGTCAGAGTTATTTACTAAGAGATGTGTAAATTGTTTGAGGAGTTGGTTTATCTAACCTGGCGTTATCATGCCATTGTAAAGCTAAGTAAATTGCTGCAAGACAGTACAGAATGCACTTATTTTATATTTTATATTTGTTGAGATAATCCTGGATGCTTTTTAAACTGCATGTAATTCCAAAATATCATTAAAGGGAGACTCTAAGCACCATAGCCACTGGTTATAGTGCTAAAGTCCCTTTAAACTTGCATTTTAATTCCCTCACATTTTCTCCATTGAATTCTTAAGCTACACTGCCCTTCTATTCACTGACTTCACATAAGGATGTCTAGTTTCCCTATTCAGCCTCCCCAGTGGGGAGCATTGTCTTGAGAGGGTAGTCACACATCACAGTTCCTTGCCAGCATCAGAGTATCTATGGCCAGGCAGGGAAATCGTGTGGCTGGTATATATCTGCTCATAGGACTGCTCCTTAGTGAAGAGCATTAGCAGGCAGCGCATGTCTTTGTTCATACCTCCCAAGTGTCCCTATTTAGGATTGACAGTCGCCCTATTTTGGGCCCAAATCCCTCTTTTCTAGGAGTTCCATAGTGTTGGTGTGACTGAGTGTATAACAGAGCTCCACAGCAATAATTCTCACAGTAATGAGTCTTTAAACTACAGTAAATGTGTTTGGAAATCAGTCTGTAAATACGATACATTGTTCTTGTTCAAAATTATATTTTAGTTATATAAAATGTTATTAGTAGGTTTCCTAAAATTTCCCAGTACAGCCCTGCCCTTGGCCACACCTCCTCTTGCAACCCTAAAATGAAAGTGTCCCTCTTTGCACATTTGACATTTTGGGAGGTATGCTTTGTCGTACAAGTACTTGGAAAAAAATAATGGGGAAACTAGACTTTCCTGCATGATGTAATTTGGATCGTGGGTGGAGCTTGGGCAAGATTAAAAAAAAATAATAAGGCTGTGAGATAGAATACCTATGTAAGAATAACTATGCAAGAATAGTTTCCTCTAAAGCTGCAAACATATATTGTTCTTGAAAAGTTAATTTCATTGCTTGAGTGACAGGGGTGGACAATTGTCTGAGCATTGAAAGGTAGTGAATTAAAACCAATTTTGGAAATTCCTTTTTTTTGCCTTTGCTTTTGTGGCCTTACTATTGTAAGTTGTTTATTGACACAGTACAACTGACAGATCAATTAACCCCTTGGTTCTTGTCTTAATTACACACAATCAATTGTTTTTGGATAAAAAGAAAGGAGGTTTTACGCACACAATGGACGTATAGTGAATTCTGAAAGATAAACAACTTTCATAGGGCAATTTATAAAGTCCCAATAATAATAAAATAAAATAATAATAAAAAATTGTTGTTTTTTTATCTTTTATTGTGAATAAAGTATTTTACTTTCAACATATCCTGGTTCCTGACTATATCCAGACGAAATCCGATGGTGGGACCAATCTGCACAAGAGCACTTTACTGGAAAAACTTTATGTGTCTTCAAAGTAGAGAGCCGACGTATATGGCTCTCTAAAGTGTGAGTGCTTCATATTACTCTTTTTATTATTATTGGGACTTTGTATATTGCCCTATGAAAGTTGTTTATCTTTCAGAATTCACTATACGTCCATTGTGTGCGCAAAACCTCCTTTCTTTTTATCCAATTCTGTACATGTAAGTGTTTTTTGGTGACAAAAACACGGGTTGGTTTGTTTGACGCACTGGGATTTTATGTACATATTTGTATAGCGCCATTTCACCTATTTTATGTGTTTGTAATCAATTGTTTTTGCATTGGATGTTGTCACATGTTGGAGGGGCTAGTTTTAGAGGCAGTCATTACATTTAAAGGATTTCTCCAAGCACCATGACCACTTCAATATTTTGAAGAACACTCAGCTGATGCACTCAGCCAATGAGTGAACATATAGATCAGAACCCAGCTCCTGCACCTCTCCAAAAGCCAGATGTGGTTTAACTGGCATTAGAGAAGGTCAGAGGCAAACTAGTGGCATCCTAACCCCGACAATGAGCTGTAAAGGTTATGACACTTGGACTAACCTTTTAAAGACAAACCAAAAAAAAATCTAATTTTTCTTTGGAGTGATTTAAAAAGCACAAGTTAAATAAGGATTATACTGTTAAATGCAACGTTATAATACCAAAAAACAGGTTTTATGTTCTGTTACAATGATTTGACTGTTAAATTATTTATTATTAAGCTTTTGATATTGCAATGTAAATCGTACTTAAACTTCAATATACCTTTATAGTGAATCTGTCAATTTTGGCGGTATTTGCATATTTCGCAAAGATCCCCAAAGCAGACACATCTGATGTAGGTCCTCTTCAACTTCTGGCCCTTCAGTTGCCAGCAGCCATGTGTTGTACTCTGGTGCATGTCAAGAGTACAACACTGAGGTCTATGGATTCCCACAAGATAATTCAAAGACAAACCTGAATCCCACATCGAGTTTGTGACGGCTGATGTGATTGGACAACAGTTGAAGGCGTGCTCTGCCTTTTGTCAACTTTTGTCAACCTCAGGCTTTACCTTAAGACAAATTATTCTACTATGACTTAAGATATATTTGGATTGCATTGAAGTTGCAGTGAAAGTCCAACAAAGTCTTAATCGGTATTTCATAAAAAAAAAAAAATACATGTTTAGGAGATTCTGGAAAGTGACAGTGAATCTGCTTTAATTTAGAACATTGTATAATTTATGTTATCAATTAACTTAAACTCCTTTTAATCAGTGATAAAAAAGATAGTATACACACTAATCACAAATTATAAATCTGCTGAATTGAAAGGGTCCCAGGTGTACCTCACTAACAAAAAAGTGGAAACCACATCCAATCGGCATACAATATAAAAATACAACCTGGAGAATAAAAACCAGAGTTGAAGTATTCTATATGAGAATAGTATGATAAAAAATACAGATCATAGCGTAACACAATATAATAATAATAGTGAGAAATGTGGTGCTGGTAGCAAACTCACAAACAAAGGTAAAAATCAGGCCTCTCACCCCCCTGGGGTATATGTAGTAATGAGCTTGATAGTAGATTCAGGCAATATAAATGTCTTCAAAGGAATGGATAAAAGAGCCATACATGGTGAAGTATGTAGGAAAAATACAAATTATATTTATTAGATTGCACTTACAAACATAGAGATGTAACAGGCATATCTCCACTCCAAGTGGAACTGAATAGCAGCGTGGTGGGAACTGGTCAATTGGAGCACAATTCCAACTTAGGCAGCAGAGCAAAGAAAAGAAATATATAAAATATTAAAAATTTAATAAAACAATAACGAGTCCAATATCCTTTTAATCAGTGTTTGGACCAGCTGGATGGATTCCATTCCTCACTGTCACTGAATGTGTTAAACAGCAAGAAAGAGTTATGATGGTCCTGTCTGTATAACTATAACAAAGTCTTTTAAAACGAATCAATCATCATACAAATACTATGTATAAAGACAGGCCTGTCAGTTTATAATCTGGATTATGTGGGTTTCTCCTTGTATACACTACTCCTCGTTAGTGTATACGTTTTCGTGAATTTACGGTAAAGTATTTCCTGTTTTGCTTTTTGTTTACTTCTTGTTAAACTATTATGAAGCCAACATTGCTAAACTGTCTACTGTGTGTAGTTTTGCAGCAATTCTATGCTGAGAACGAAAGAGATTATGTTTCTGCTGTTCTTTTGAAAATGTTAGCCTGTAGGCTTTGTTATAATCATTGTGTGAGTATGCATCACGGGAGGAAAGAGATATTGTATATGTTTTATTAAAGCTGCTCTGATGTTTCCTTTAAGCATCAGCTGCTCTGTTGGGACATATCAAGTGACCGTGTATTCTCACTGCTGTGAATTTTGACCTCAGATACAATGCATGGCCAAAAGTACGTGTACATCCCTTTTAATGGTCAGATTTAGCAACCCCAGAAACGGCTGTCGCAGAGTGGTGTATACAATTAAGCACACAGCTATGCAATATCTATAGACATTCACTGGCAGTTCGATCTGGAGTAATGCTTTCTTTGGAGCCGTAGATCATGCGTCACCATTTAGCATTCCAACGAATCATTTTGCATTTGGCAAACATTAGTACAACACTACCTGCCTGACTGTAAAGTGCCAATGGAAACTAGTGGAGGAAGAATAATGGTGTGAAGCTACTGTATGTTTCATTGTTTGGGTTCTTCAGATTAACCTTGCATGTTGTCTGTTAGGCAACAAAGTTGTCTCACTTCCGCAGTGAGAGAGCTTAAATTCACTTCCATGTCAAACAAGTCTGTGACTGCTTGCAGTGGTCAGTGTCTGTCAGCGACACATTGAAGCAAAGATGCAATCTTCATTAAAGGGATACTGTAGGCACCCAGACCACTTCAGCTAATTGAATTGTTTACATTGCAGCTCTAAGTCTGCCCTCAGTGACTGTCTAGCCACTAGAGGGGTTTCTGAATTAAAATGGACCTTTAGTCCGATATCTGATGCTGGCCGTCCTCACGTTCTGCATGATGACATCCAGCATCAGATTTTTCCCCATAGGAAAGCATTGATTCAATGCTTTCCTATGGGGAGGTCTAATGGGTGCGCGGCATTTGCCACACATTTTATTAGCACCCCCTCGTCGCAGGCTGTCAGAGGGGAGGAGCGTCAGCTTAAACATTTGGTACTGATTGAAAAGCAAAGATAGAAAACATTAAAAGGTTAAATGTCTATTATACATACTAAAGCTACATAAAATCATTGACATCAAAATATATACATTGTGTCTTTACATTGACTTTAGGAACAGTACCGTGTCAGTCAGCCTCTTGTCTTTAATTGAAGATGGATGGGGTTGCTGGGGCAATGGGAGTTATGCAAACAATGCAGTTGGTTACCTGTGAATTGCTTTATCATCACACAGTGTATCCTGCTGAGTGACCTTAGAAAACTGTAAGAAATGCTGAAACTGTAACTATGCAATGCATCATATATATTCAGGTAGTCTTAATCAGTGTGTAACAAACCGATTTAGCGCTTTGATTTATTTATTTCACTCTGGCTGTAAATGTGCTATTCCAATCAGTCTTCAACTGAATTTTGCTATCTCAATCTGTCACGTGTGATGATCATAGTCTTTGGGGAACTAATCAGACTCTGCTGCAGAATTATTACTGGTACATTGCATATTTATCAACATATGCAGAAGAAGTCTAAAACAAAAAAGAGTATTTCACTAAATATATCTTGATGTATACATTTATTGACTATTATTCCAACTAGCACAATCATTGCTTCAAACGTTACAATTTTTGGACTACGGGTACACTTTAAATCGCCAGGACTCTATTTAAGTCCGTTTAAGGACATGAATCGGTGGTATGGCAAATATACGAAAAAATGATACCTTAAACATAGCTCTGGCTCATGAGACTAACATTCTAAAATTATCATTTGAAACCTTAAGCTTGTATGAGCTAGTGGCTGTAATTCTACCAATATACATTCTTAGTACAACTGTGGGTGTAACGTATTCAACATTTGTGTTTCTTTGCACAAGGATAGTATTACACTCCTACATGTCCGGGACAGAAGATTTCATGTTTAACACAGGAAAAGATTTTTACTCTAAAGGCAATTAAAGTACCATTAAAACTTGTTTTTGCTTTCTAGACAGTTGGGGAAAACTCTTAAGTTTCTTATCTGTGAGGCTGTCTTTGTCCAAACTAAATGTCACCAAAAAGGGCACTATTGCTCCTCACATTGTGCCAGTGATGGAGAACTGCTTTGTGTATGTGCTCCAGAACAAGGGACTGGCGGGCCCCAAACTATACTTGCAAACTAGAAGATCCAGGTGCTCAAACATTTATTTTTGTGCAGACTTTATTAGAAATTGCAGGTTAAAAAGTGACAATGTTTTGGCCAAGTAAGGCCTTTGACTTGACAAAGACCTTACTTGGCTTTAACATTGTCACGTCGTAACTTGAACATCATAATAAAGTCTGTCCAAACTTTAGACTTGCCAACTTTTGTCTGAAATGTAATTGCTCTTATGACGAAGATGGTGAGGTATAAATACTGTCTGGATTTTGGGGGCACATCATGATTAGTGGCAGGTCTGCTCACCCGCACCCTTCAGGTTTGCACAGAGTGCTTCTGAAATGCTCTGCTATGAGTAGAATGTAATGAATTCAACTTGGTGTATACGTCCAATACTGGGATGATAGAACTGGGACAGGGGTGGGTTGGTTAATAGGGGCATGACGCAGGTTGTGCTACAGCAATGCCTAAAGGAGGTGGAACAAAGGGCATGTCAGCTTGGTGTGAATACACATTAGATTCCCTGGCCAATTCAAGCTATAATGCCCAACGTACACATCAGCGCTGGAATCATGCAAGTAAAAAGGGTTTGCAACCCTTTCTCTGCTAGAGAGGAAAGCCGCAAGGGAGAGGGGAGACCAAAGGGCAATATAGTGTTAGGAATACAACTTGGTATTCCTTACACTATAGAATCCCTTAAATATGTCAAGGGGTGTGGCACTGTAAGCTGCAACATGAAAGAAAATCAAATAAACTGATTTATGACATCATTAGCATACTTGTTAAAAAAAACTAGGACTGCTGACAATGATGTCACACTCAGACATGTCATGCAAGCTTGCCCACAGTACAGAAGTTCGTCAATTTACGGTACTGTGCTAATCATGCTTTTTGAGGTAAACGTCTTTAATAAAACTAAACAAAAAGGTCTGCACACCGAATGGATCCCAAAATGCAGAACCACTTCATTAAAACCCAATCTTTTGCTGAGGCACAGCTTTAGAACAAACTGACAGGTTGGCTAAGAGATTTGGTCTCATGCGTTTTGTCTCATCAAAGCGACTTAATCATAGACCACTTGGGGATAGATTATATTATATGAGGGAAGATTATGTATTGTAATTGAGTAGCATTTTCCTTTAGAAGTTACTGAAATGATTGTTATTCCGTTATCCAAGTCAGGTTTATCTCCATTAATAGGATCTAGCCCTTTGGGGAACACTTCCTGCTCCACTCAGCTAACAAAGTAACATTACCTCAATGAAGGTGAAGACAGAGGACTCTGCGTGATGTGTGACCAGAGGTTTGGTTTTAAACTCTTAGAAAAGGGTTTGACTCTGTGAGTTAGGAGGGTGATTGGGGATATTAGCCCCATTGAGATGAAGTTGTTAAGGGGAACCTGAGTGGCTCTTTTTAATAATGAACTTTTTTTATTAATTATTGCCTCCTTCCAGTATCACTTTTTTGGTTTTATTTATTTAATTGACTTATTATTACACAATCCTCTTTTTTTTTTATTACTCATGATATTTTATAAATGTTTGCCGTTGCTTATTTCACTGCAGTTGTATTCAATTTTTTTTATTTTGTTTGGAGATTGTCTTGAGGACACAAAATAACGAATGAGTTTATATAAAGAGAATGTAGACCACGATTTAATAAGCTTTGCAAATGATTCAATACAGTTAGAAAAACTTTCCAAATGGTTTATCTACGGAAGTCTATGATAATTTTTGTAGATAAATTATTCGGAAGTTTTTCTAACAATATTGAATAATTTGTTCTTGGAGGCTACATAACATCTCGATCTTAAAAAGAAATTATTATCCAGGAATGTTATTGGTAAAATCCAGGTATGATATCATCCTAGTGTTTAGGTTAAACATAGTACAAATAAAATCACAGTATCATCGCTTAACAGATAATCCCTTGTATACCAAGTAAATGGACGTAGGTGTTCAGCCTCTAAGTCTGATTTTTTGAAATATATTCAATGTCCTAATGTAAAAGTCAGAGTAGGGGTTAAACCCAGAAGATATAAAATAAATAAGGATATTTCCACACTGAAGAGACAGTTCAAAGTGGTGCAGATCTTTCTTAGTGGTCATTCTTTCGTCTGGTGTGTAATTGTATCCAACCTTAAAAAAGGGATACTAACATAGTGTAAAAAAGTAACAATGTATTAAATACACTAAAAAATCCCCCCTACATAAAAACTATTACACGATGATATTGTGAACCTTATCTCTAAGTATCACGGAGAAAGCAGTAGTACAATACGGTGTACTCGCTGGTATGATGATTTTTGAGCTGCTCCACCGATGTATCTGTGCTGATCGGTCCTGTGCACTGGAACCAATCTGTATGCAGAGCTGTCAACTGTCAAGTACTGCCGTATTGGATTACTTCAGTTGAAAGTAGAAAGTAAACATCTACGCGTTTCGCCCATAGTAGCCGGGCTTTTTCAAGATGGACCCTTGAAAACATAGTATACCGATGACTTCATATAGGTCAAATCTATGACATATGTAGCAAGTTTAGTATTCTGCCTGTAATGGTGTTTATATGATTTTTGATAGACAATATTAATGTTGCAAGGAATTTGAATTTTATGGCAGGACAGGAGGCTTCATATTTGCTTTACTTTCTTTACTGTAACTCCCAGCAGCAAAGAAACAGTTAACCATAAGTAAAAAAAAATGTAACCAATCAGAGTGTATAATAGAGTATGTCCAGTCATCAGTCTCCTCCCAATTCCTCTTTCTTTGCTGCTTAGCCTCCCAGGTGAGTCTATTCCAATAACAGCTTGTAATCAATTTATAAATATATATATTAACATGGTGTAAATTTTACTTCTAAACTACCATTCACATACCTCTAATACTTAATAGTTACTTTATCCTTTATCTCAATAAATTGCAGGAGGTTTTTCCCTCCTTTAAGCCACAACTACTGTTTTGCCACTGTTTCTTTAAACTTAACGAATTTGTTTGCACCCATCTATACACAACGCTTACCAAAGCGCAATCCTCATTACGCAAGGTGTTTAGGAACCAGCGTTTTTCCGGGAGAGCCAGCCATTACAGAGGCCGGTCGGCTGGCAGAGCTGCCTTTACTGGCTACAGGCCTCGACCTTCAGAGCACTGGAATTCGGGCAATACCCGTTTCCACCACAAACACTTCTTCCCATCTCGTGGCTCTATTAGAGGACGTGGATCTGCTTCCCTCCGCGGTCACACTCCTACAGGAAATGGACTCTTATTTTTCTCATATACCTATAGCAGGCCGATTAATCCATTTTTCCCAACAGTGGTCTCGACTTACACAGGACCCATGGATCCTTCAGACCGTGTCTGGCTTCCACCTAGAATTTACAGTGAACCCAGTTCAAATGTCTTTACCTACTCCCCTCAGAATGTCTCGAATAGACGACATGTCCCTTCAGGTCGAACTCGATGACCTAGTCACCAAGGGTGCCATCTAGCAGTCCCTCAGCCCACGAGGTTTCGTGAGCAACATGTTCTTAGTCAAGAAAAAGTCGGGAGAGTTCCAACCAGTCATCAACCTAAGAGAACTGAACAGATTCATCAAATACAGACATTTCAAGATGGAAGGCATCCATCTACTACGAGACCTCCTCTGCAAGGGAGATCTATCCATCTATACACAAACGTTCAATCAGGATTAGTGGCAGAGCCGCGTCAGTAACCTGATCGCGGCTTCTGGCCGGCTGCCATCCACGGGCGGTATCACCGCCTGCCAGGGGCGTACCTAGAGCATTTGGCACCCGGGGCGGACCCTGAGTGTGGCCCCCCCCCCCCACCCCGATCACATAAATTTCATACACTCCCTACACATAAAAACCCTGCACACCCCCTTAATAAAAAACAAAAACGTGCACAACCCCTCTTAATAACAAAAAACCTGCACACACCCCTTATAAAAACCCTGCACAACCCCTTAACAAAAAACAAAAATCTGCAGTGCACATCCTCCCTTAATAAATAGAATACTGCAACCCCCTTAATCAAAAAACCCCTGCACCCCCATTATTTAAACCTCCCCCTTTAATTATTTAATCCACAGCCCCCTTTAATTAATCCTCACTCCCCCCCTTAATTAATACACCCCCCTTAATTAATACACCCCCATTAATTAATCCACACACCCCTTAATTAATACACCCCCCTCAATTAATCCACACACCCCTTAATTAATCCTCACTCCCCCTTAATTAATACACCCCCCTTAATTAATACACCCCCTTAATTAATACACCCCTTTAATTAATACTCACCCCCCTTAATTAATCCACACCCCCTTAATTAATACACCCCATTAATTAATCCTCACTCCCCCTTAATTAATACACCCCCCTTAATTAATCCACACCTCCCCTTAAATAATACACCCCCCTTAATTAATCCACACCCCCCTTAATAAATATACCCCCCTTAATTAATCCTCACTCCCCCCTTAATTAATACACCCCCTTAATTAATCCACACCCCCCTTAATCCACCCCCTTAATTAATCCTCACCCCCCCTTAATCCACCCCCTTAATTAATTCACCCCCCCCTTAATACAGCCCCCTTAATTAATCTACTCACATTTTGATGATGCCTTGACCGACTGGGTGCCTCACCGCCCGGATATTGGAACCTTCAGCTGGATATCCGTGAAGGCGGGCTGACGGCGCTGCGCACGACGTCATCACGGTGCGCGACGCCGCGGCCCGCAACACTCCTCCCCCTTCTCCTTCAAGTAAGTCCCGCCGGGCCGCAAAGGTGCTGCGGCTGTGCGCAGCCGCCGCAGCCGCCGCAGCGTAATGATGGGGGGTGACACATGACACTGGACGTCATGGCACCCCCCTAGTCAGTGGCACCCGGGGCGGGCCGCCCCCCCCTTAGTACGCCACTGCCGCCTGCATTACTGCGATCGTCTCCCCTTCCGTCACCATAGCGACGGGTCTGTACTCTCGCGGCCACTTCCTTTCCCCTGTATTTTTCCTGCGCTTCGTCGCCGCCATTCCTAACGTTTGTTGCAGCTCGGTGTTCTCCACGGCTCTCCAGCGCCTTCTACTGGTTATTCAGCTAAGTTACATTTAAAAAAAAAAAAAAGTAATAAATAAATCTAATTAACATCACTTTGCTGCTAGATTACTATTATTAAAGTATATTCCCTTTGTTTTGTTTTCAGATTGCCAATCTAAAACTTAAAATCCTTGCATAAGAGGGTGACCCCCTCTATACTGAATATATTGTCTCATTACAGAGGGTGACCCCCTCCATACTATATTTACCTGCCTCATCATAGAGGGTGACCCCCTCTAAAAGTATATATTGCCTCACTGTCTCCTGAGGGTGACCCCCTCATTACTCTTTTTACCGCATTTTATTTCTGGGTAACCCCACTTTCAATTGGTGACTGACACCACTCTTGATATAACGCTTTGCGTTACTTTGCCCTAAAAAGCCACCGCCTATTGAATTATTATAAAAATAAAAAATAATTCTATATTTTATATATTACTGTGGTGACCCCACTTTACCGCTATTATGTCAGATTTACCTGAACCAGCAGTCCCTGCGGAACTAAAAGCTTGGCTGTATAACGCCATTGCGGACTCCATTCCAAAAGCCTTAGCAGCTTTCCACGACCAATCAAAATCCACTTCCAGGGCTTCTATTGTACATCTGTCAGACTCGGAAGAGTCAAAAGGCTCAGACCACGAGAAAACCCCTCGCAAACGCCCCTGGAAGGGCGATAGTGCTACCGCCGGTAAAGGCAAGGCACCGGCTAAAACACCTAGATTATCCATCCCAGATACTCGGGATAATAATCCTGATTATAACCTGGACCCATTAGAGGGTTCTACCTCCAACCTGCAACTTCAAGTGGTTGGGTAGGGTATTCGGATGAGGATTTCCCCCCTCTGAATCTAATCCCATTTCTGAGGATATTTTACTGGATACCCTTGGCTGCCCCTTGTTCGACCCTAGGTACATTAAACACCCACGGTCGACAGAGTGGACCCCCCAGACCACATTGCTAAATTCTGCAGGATGTGGTTACGTAAGCCTTTGGAAAAGGAAGTGAGAGCTAAGTTAAGAGCAGAATGCCCACGACCTTTTATCCCAGACAAGGTAGCTGTTACCCCAGAATTTGATCCCTTGCTCCTCACCTTCCTAAACAAATCCGGAAAAGATCCCCGTAAGGGTTTGGAACAAGGCCTGAAGGCAACTCAAGATAAAATGATGGATATGGCGGGACCGCTTGTCCAAATATTCAGTATTGCGGATGAGGCTTTGGCGGGTGGCACTTTAGATGCGCACATGGTGCGTGAATGGGCACAAAGGGGATTATGCTTACTTGGCAATGCCAACGTAGCCATGTCAACCGAAAGGCGGAAAGCCGCCCTATACAAAATTGACTCAAAGCTCGCCGAACTAGGCACTAAAGAGCTTGGCCCTGAGGCACAAGGCATGCTTTTTGGAGACAAATTTATTAAGGAATCAAGCAAACACGTTGCTGTGTTTACAACGCTTACCAAAGCGCAATCCTCATTACGCAAGGTGTTTAGGAACCAGCGTTTTTCCGGGAGAGCCAGCCATTACAGAGGCCGGTCGGCTGGCAGAGCTGCCTTTACTGGCTACAGGCCTCAACCTTCAGAGCACTGGAATTCGGGCAATACCCGTTTCCACCACAAACACTTCTTCCCATCTCGTGGCTCTATTAGAGGACGTGGATCTGCTTCCCTCCGCAGTCACACTCCTACAGGAAATGGACTCTTATTTTTCTCATATACCTATAGCAGGCCGATTAATCCATTTTTCCCAACAGTGGTCTCGACTTACACAGGACCCATGGATCCTTCAGACCGTGTCTGGCTTCCACCTAGAATTTACAGAGAACCCAGTTCAAATGTTTTTACCTACTCCCCTCAGAATGTCTCGAATAGACGACATGTCCCTTCAGGTCGAACTCGATGACCTAGTCACCAAGGGTGCCATCTAGCAGTCCCTCAGCCCACGAGGTTTCGTGAGCAACATGTTCTTAGTCAAGAAAAAGTCGGGAGAGTTCCGACCAGTCATCAACCTAAGAGAACTGAACAGATTCATCAAATACAGACATTTCAAGATGGAAGGCACCCATCTACTACGAGACCTCCTCTGCAAGGGAGATTGGTTCTCCCGTTTCGACCTCAAAGATGCATACCTCACGGTACCAATCACGCCAGAACACTGCACCTTCCTCCAATTCCATTTGCGCAAAACACTTTGGCAGTTCACCTGTCTCCCCTTTGGACTGTGCTCCGCACCTTGGTGTTTCACCAAACTAATGAAACCGGTGATGGCACTACTCCGTTCACAAGGGATTCGGTCCATCATATACTTGGACGATATCCTCCTTATGGCTCAAGACGAGGAGACACTACGTCTCCATACAGATATGACTTCGGCTCTCCTCCAGAATTTGGGTTTTGTCATCAACCTTCAAAAATCATCTCTAACCCCATCCCAGACGGTACAGTTTCTGGGATTTCAGATAGATTTGATTCAGGCAGTCCTACAACTTCCTGCTACAAAAATGAAACCATAAAAAAAGGACATCCGGAGACTGCTGGCTTCACCATATCTCCGACTAAGGGATTTAGCCCGCACAATCGAACTACTCTCCGCCTCAATCCAGGCAATATTTCCAGCCCCACTACACTATCGGGCAATGCAACGTTTGAAAACACACTACTTGCAGCGTTCAACATCCTACTAACAACAGATTTTTCTCACAGACGAAGTCCAATTGGAACTCCACTGGTGGCTTCAACATATGGAGGATTTTTTGGCTTTCCTCAATGACAACACATGGGGAATTAGCCTTACCAGTATTTGGAGTGAGAAGGAAATATCCTTCCTAGACCTTACCATTTTTATGGAAGATGGCAAAATTAAAACAAAGAATTTCTTTAAGGCTGTAGATGCCAACAGCTTTATTGAAAGAGCAAGCTGTCACTTCTCTCCATGGCTAGAGAATGCCCCTAGAGGGCAATTTTTACGTATCAGACGGAACTGTACGGATTTGGAGAACTATAACAATCAGTCAATAAGAATTAAAGAGGACTTTTTAAAGAAAGGGTATGAGGACTTTAAACTAGAAGAAGCAAGAGTACAGGTTAAAGAGATAGAACGACACAATCTTTTAAAATATAAAGACCGTACACAACAGAATATGGAAGGAGTACCTTTTATTTGCAATTACAGTACCGATAATTTTAAAATTAGGAATATTGTGAAAAGATTCTGGCCTATCCTTCGTCAGGACCCAATGCTAGAGAAGATATTACCACCTCAACCCAAATTCATTCATAGAGGAGTAAAAAATTTTCGCAGTATCCTGACATCGAGCTTTATCAAGGAGAGAAAAAGGAAAGACACTTTTCTAGAACAAGAAAAAGGTTTTTTTGGTTGCGGCCAGTGTTTGGCATGCAGAAGAACTGGTAATAAAAAAAGAAAAATCACACAGTTTGAGAATAAAAAGAAATATGAGATCAGGGAAATAATCACATGCCACACTAACAATGTGATCTACGTTATGCAATGTCCTTGCGGTTTAAATTATGTGGGCAAAACCAGTCGACCACTCCACATTAGGATAGAGGAGCATAGCAGAAACATAATGAAGGGAGCAGAGAACCATAGTGTACCTCTCCACTATAAAATATATCACAATCAATCACCGTTAGGTAGCAACTTTTTAGGGTTAAGTAGAGTGGGAAAAGATTGGAGGGGGGGGGATTTTAATAAAAAACTCAGCAAGGAAGAGATGAAATGGATCTTCAAATTAAATACCCTCATCCCCTATGGCTTGAATTCAGAATTCGAAATTTGCCATTTTTTAGATTAATTAATTTTATATTGAGGATTCCTTTTTAAGAATGTAATTTTTATGAAATCATACTGTTTCTATTTTTAGTATAAGACACATTTTTTTATGTATTTATTTATTATTTATTTTCTAGAATTTGCACAGATAAAAGGGACATGTTAGAAATACATAAATATATGGAACATTGTCACGAAAATTCTGCCCCTTTTTTGGGTATACCTATGAATAAACACTTTAGAGAACTAATATAGAATTTTATTATACATTAGATTTTATATTGGATTCATATTATGGTTTTACAAATATCAGTGAACTTTATTTATATTCATCTTTAGGACAGAAACACTAGCATTAAGTGTTCCATTAAGATAAAGATCGTAATATTACAAAAGTATACAGTGAAAAAAATGTTTTTTCTATATGTATATATATTCTTCCGTTCCGTTTTCTAACTCTATGCATAATATTGTATACCCATAAGAACACTCGAGGAGAGAGATCGAGGTTCTCAGAATTTACAGGGTTAATAGTGAACAAAATAACTTTTCGCTTGAATGCCGACACATGCGGAAGTGAACGGCAATGAGAATGAGGCTTGAGACGCATACAGAGTCAGTCGGAGAGGCGGGAAGATGAGCGCGCCAGAAAACAGCTGAACGCCGAATTGAAAATTCAACACTAAGGTATAAGAGCAGGACTCGTGACAGTAGGAGGAATACTTGGAGAACTTTTGCACCTAGCTGAGGAAGCCGATATTGTTTTGGCGAAACACGTCCTGGGGATTGCAATATTATTATCACCTTTATGCCCAGTGTATTGTATACATAGTTATTATACTGTTTTTATAGTATATTGGTTCTTATATATTGTAATTGGCCATTACAATTTTAGATCTTAATACTTAATAAATATATTTTTTGAAGTCATTTGGGCTATTGGTTCCTGCTCTAAAGGAGTGTAGTCCTTAACTACACATCGTGCTGAAATTGAGCCTAATAGGTGGCTCCTTATTTGTGAGTATAACACCTATACTTCTTTTATATGGAATATTGGTAACAGACTATATTGTACTATATACTTTTTGCTTGAGCTCTAGCTACATCGTGAGAAAAGATTGAAGAAGGGGAAAGGTCGCCTTTACGGACCTGAAAGCGTGTACTCCTGAGCTTGGCCATAAGCTCAACAATATGTGAGTGGTTCTATACACAAATTTCACATTGATATACTGAATCACAGAGTTGCACTATGAAGATTTAATTTCTTTTTCAGAACACTTTATATAATATCATCCACCCTGTGACCAGTTGGGAAGTGAATACTCCTAAGAGTGTGGACTTATTTGATAATTGTATGTAGCGCTACACCTTTCTTTTTTGTATTTGTATTTTGTGTATGTGGGAAGATTACACTTGGTGGTACAGCTGCTATCTGATTATACTAAGGTTTTGTAAAAAGCGCCAGTATATTTATTTATCTATTCAACATATGGAAGCCTGGAACGGAAGGGCTATCTTCGGTCGACAACCCGATTTCATTCTGGAATCGGACGCAAGCCTCCTCGGATGGGGTGCCACCTGCTCGGAACGTTCTTCCGGAGGCCTCTGGTCCCCATCAGAACTGATTGCCTCGAACTGATTGCTGGTTCCTTCGCGATCCGCAGTTTTGCCAAAGACGCCTACAACTGCTGCCTTATCCTGAGAATGGACAATGTCTCAGCAGTACGATATGTGAACCGCCTAGGTGGCTCCCGATCAAAGATGCTATCAGATCTGACAAAGGAATTGTACCAATTTTGCCTAGACAGGAACATCTCCCTTCGTGCAGAATATCTCCCGGGCTCCGACAACCTCGTCGCAGATTGGTTCTCCCGCTACTGGAGGGATTCCAGCGACTGGCAGCTGGATCCACGCATTTTCCACCATCTACAGGTTCTGAGAGGGCCACTCAACCTGGACCTATTTTCATCTCGCCTGAACCGTCAGACGGATGCATTCTTCAGCTGGCTCCCAGACCCAGCGTACCTGGCAGTAGATGCCTTCCTCCAACCGTGGCCAACATCCGGAGCATATGCCTTCCCTCCATTCTCCATGATCCCACGCACGGTACAAATCCTCAGAACACAGGGTGTCATGATAACACTGGTAACCCCACTGTGGCGAACCCAACCATGGTTCCCCTATCTCCTGGAGATGTCAGTGGACTATCCCCTACTCCTACCCACCTCCTATGACCTCCTCAGGGACCCTTCAGGCAACTTCCATCCACTAGCACTACAAGGCCACCTCCGATTGGTGGCCTGGACCATTTCAGGGGATCCTGGGATGTCTCTGGCCTTTCGACTACTGCTTGAGGACTCTTGGGCCCCAGGAAAAAGACATTCTTATCTCTCAGCATGGCAACGTTGGAATAGCTGGTGTTTGGAGAGGGACATCGATCCCTTTTCAGCCTCTTTGATTAACATCATGAACTTTCTGGCATCACTCTTCGAGCAGGGTAAGTCTTATCGGTCAATCAATGTTTTCCGTTCTGCCATTTCGGCAGCTCATAGCCCTGTTGACAACTCCGCAGTTGGCAAACATCCCTCCATATGCAGACTCTTGCGGGGCATCCGCCTCGCGAGACCCCCGGCTCCCAAATATAATCAATTTTGGGATGTCGCTATTGTGCTATCCTTCTTAGAGACCTGGCCCTCTAATGAAGAGCTCACTCTCCGACAACTGTCAGCCCAACTGGCACTGCTGCTCTGTCTGGTATCTTTTAGAAGAGTTTCGGACATCGGAGCATTTGACGTCCATGCCGTTGATTTTACCCCTGAGGGAGTACACTTCTCCATTACCCGACACACCCAAACCAACTCATCTATGGTAAACTACCCTTACTTCCACAACAAACCCATGCTCTGCGTAGCTAGTTGCGTCCGACACTACATCCTTTGCACTAATGCCCTTAGAACGCAAGCAGGCCCCCTGCTGGTGTCATACGTCCGACCTCACAAACCAGTGTCATGCCCCACAATTGCCCGTTGGATCAAGTGGCTACTGGCCCTAGCAGGCATCGACCCATGTTTTGGTGCTCATTCAGTGAGAGGCACGTCTGCCTCTTCCGCATTTACGTCTGGGGGCTCCCTAGCGGAGATCCTCGCCTCCGCAGATTGGTCCAGAGAATCCACCTTCAGAACCTTTTATTTCAGACAATCTTCTCATGTATCTAATTCGATCTTATCATCGCTTTAAAACAGCAAATATGAAGCCTCCTGTCTTGCCATAAAATTTGGGATTATTCTAACCTTAGTGACCGAATAATCTAAATTTTATTAAAGACAGGAGGGGAATATTTTTCCGCCCGCTAGAATACGCACCCAACCCAACTAGGTTGGTATTCCGCAACACCTCTACTTACTAAACCATTTATTTTTCATAATCTAGTTTCAGGCTACTCTTTGCAACTGCATTTACAGATACTATCCACAATAACATAAGACTTGTCAAAATATTTGGTGTACACTTGGTTGAAAACATACCATTTTAAGTAATTAAGTGTTGTTTTCTCTTACCCAAGAAACCATACTTTCATGACCTCTCTCTCTCTTTTTTCCTAGTGTGAAAACCCTTCACTACCCTCACAAGGAATTACCTATGTTCTTCCCACATTGTTTACATGGTTGACTTCATTTTGAACTATTCATCGATTTACCGTTCCTGTTTACATGGTTGACTCTACGGCTGTCGGCTGCATCAAGAAAGAGGAGCGGGAGGAGACTGATGACTGGACATACTCTATTATACACTCTGATTGGTTAAATTTTTTACTTATGGTTAACTATTTCTTTGCTGCTGGGAGTTACAGTAAAGAAAGTAAAGCAAATATTCGCCTCCTGTCTTTAATAAAATTAAGATTATTCGGTCACTAAGGTTAGAATAATCCTGAATTATACTTTGAGGTTTGAGATTAGCTTCTGCATCTGTAATAAGTAGAACTGATATTGTAGATCATGTGTCCAGTTCAAGTCACTGATCTAGAACAAGACTTGATATTACGCACTTCTCCTTTACTTGCATTTTGGTTAAAAAAAACAAAAGCTAGATAGCAGCGTTAAGAGGAAGGAAGTTTATAAATAAGAAAATATGGTTTAAACCACATGCTTACTGTAGATGTGGCTAATGATTTACTGCACCTGTCCCATGGCTTCCACTTTATATTCACAGAGAACAATATTTTAGGTGAAAGGTAAAAGGAGTGCACATCTGAAAATAGAAAAAAAAAAAAACAAAGAAGAAATATATTCTATGCTCTAACAGATGAAATTTGAATAACTATTCAATAAATTTTAATTAATTCCTCGTGTGCTTTAGAATGTATATATACACACACAACCCACAACCTCACTCTCAGTGTTAGGTGTGGAACAAGCACTTATCTTATGATATAAAGTACATCTTTCCCCAGGTTATATCCCAGCATAGGTACCCTCACTAAATATCCACAATACAAAATATAAAGGGAATACATCTGTTGATGTATAAAAGAAATAGGTATATAGCGTAATACAGTTAAAACAAATAAGGACGTTACACAGCCAGAATTACGCTCACAGGATTGATGATTTTTAGTCGCCTCAAGGTACCTCCCCTTAGATGTCTGGGGGGGTTGATCCAAAGATCTGCTCCTGCTCCTTCTGGTGGATTCCACACTTAATATAATTTTCAGGACTTAAGGTAGGCATTAAAATGTTAATAAATAAAAAGTCAATAAATAAAAAAAACTTATATAAAATTACAAACAAACAGGTCCTACATGTTTCCTCCAAAAGAGGACTTCCTCAGGAACCGTAGAAAATAAAAATTATAATAAACAAATTAAAATACCGTTACCGGTAGTGACTAGAACAGGAAGAGGGGCCGAGGCAATGCGTTCATTTTTACAGTATGTAATCTCCCGATCCATAAGATCGGTTTGTCCGTCCACCGCTCCAAGTCAGGGTATTAAGCAGTGGTGGATAGTTTTACCTGTATAATTGTATTTGTGTATGTTAAATTTGGTGTGGATTAGTGCTGTGTCCGGGGCCGAGAGGTGAAACAGTAGCACCGTATATTTTGTCAAGTTTACTTTATATCCTGAGACTCTACTATACTGGTCTAGGAGCTCTGTCAAATGTGCCAGTGACTGCATTGGTTCTGTAAGGGTCAGGAGGACGCTGTCCGCATATGCAGAGACCTTGAACTGCTTGCCAGCCAGAGTAACCCCTTTTATGTATGGATTTCGCCTTATCGCGTGGAGCAGCGGCTCCAGTGAGAGTGCGAACAGGGTAGACAGCGGGCATCCCTGTCTTGTTCCATTGTGTAGGGGGAATGGGGATCGCCTAGCGCCCGTGATGATGGTCGGTGCTCGTAGGTTCGAGTATAGGGCTCGGATAGCTGTGGTGTACGTCTCCGGGAAGCCCAATTTTGTAAGTAGGCCAAACAAATATGGCCCCTCCCCCTGTATTGGCCAGTGTAGTGAGGGAGTCCTAGAACTGAGGGTCCAGGTTATTTGGTGCGTAAACGTTATATATATATGGAATTTGGTTGTAGTAATGTGCCCGTGACGCTTAAATATCTACGCATTGTGCATTGTTCTGGCCTCATAAGTCCTGGTATACATTCTGTCTACCAGTCTGATGGAGGCTGACCTGGGTAGATGGGTTTCTTTAAAAACATTTAATGAGGAGTAGTAGGACCAGCTTCTGCCTTATCCTTATTGCAATGGTGCCATACCATATGTGAACCATGCTGTGTATAGGTGATGAACAGGATTTTTTTAGTTGTTTTTTTGTTTACTTTACCCTGTAAAGTTTATTTTTTTTAAAACTGCTATGACAGAAATAGCACTTATACACAACTAACATGTCTTATTTTTATATAGTGCATTTATAGCACATATACATGATCAACGTTCCTTGATTCTCATCTAACAAGTAAACATAAAAAACATGTATTTTTTTGTGACTGGTCTTTAACATTGTATTCTTTGATATACGCTTTAGGGTTTAAATCTAATGTCATACAGTAAACATGTGTTTTTCCTATGGAATGTATATAGATGGACCTAACTCTGGCACCAGACAGGAATCTTGTGTTAAGTTTTGAGGGTACCGTAATCAGCAGCCGTTAAAGACTAGCAAGAGAGTTTGAACCCAGTCTTTAAGTGTCGGTTAGTGGCTCCTATATGTAATTAACAGGTAAACACAACAAACATTTCTGATATTGAACATATACACAATACACGCTTCTAGGATAGAACTCCTATAACTCTAAGCTACATTTATTATCTGCCAGTTTAAATGTAATGGAATTAGCTTTAAATAAATTGACGGAAGGCTGCAGGTTCCTAGCCTTTTTTTAAGCACAAAAGAACAAAAAAAACCCTGCATTGATCAGACACTGCAGGTGGGAAACTGTAATTTCCATCTTAATATACCAATACTCATGGTACATTTATTACTGAGTATCCACATCTGAGGTTATTTCCAGTGTTACCCTGCAGCTTTTTGATGTTCATTTTTTGTCCTATAACTGTTAATGATCTTGTTTGCTAGCTCTTTTTTGTGACATGAATACGAAGTAGGCAGAGAGGAGGACAGGCTGGACTGACTGGCATTTAATTTGCATATTGACATTCCTCAACCCACTTCAGCCTGATGAATGCTGGGTAAACTTTATTCTGCCTTGATATCTCCAAGTACTAAATTGTTGGGTAATGCTATCCATGATAGAAAGGTGTCAGAACACACAGTGCATCACAGTTTGCTGCGTATGGAGCAGCATAGCCACAAACTGGTCAGAGTGCCCATTATGACCTCTGTCCACTGCAGAAAGCGCTTTCAATAGGGACATGAGCAACAGAACTGCACCATGGAGCAAGAGTATAGAGATATTTCACATAATCATCAACAATAACAGGTGTTAGCATTAAATGAAAAGTCAGGAAATAATGCTCTTTTTCATTACAGCTTAGCAAGATAATTACCCCCAGAAGGTCCGATAGTAAGAAGAGTAAAAGAAATAACAGGCATGATCAGACTTCGGCAGCAATAGGAGAATATGCCCAGGGCCGGATTAACATAGGGGCTGATGGAGCTGCAGCTCCAGGCCCAGGCCCATGGAATAGGCCCATTTAAAAAAAAAAAAAAAAAAAAAAAATTACTTTTTTTTACTTTTTTTTTTTTCCACACACTACTCTAAGGTTTTCCACCTGACTGGTATTTTACCTGACTGCTATCCACAGCTGGTATTTGAGGCTGCCTGGCCAGTGCCAGTATTGCAGTAATACTGGCAATACAAATGCAGGTATTTTTCTCAGTATAAACGGAAATTACTCTGCAATACCAGCACCGGCCAGTAGGGGTCACTGTGTGTGGAGAGAGGCAGGGATAGGAAGTAACAGCATATCCCTCCCTGCCTCTCTCTACTCACTGATCCATGGGGGAGCAGCTACACAGCACAGAGAGTCCACACAACAGCTCTACAGCTCAGGTAAGTGAATGATGGGGGGAAAGGCAGCAGGGAGACATGGGGACACTTAGACACTAGGGGACAATGAGAATCTATAGGATACATGGGGACACAGACACTAGGGGACACAGACACTCAGGGACACATGGGGACACAGACACTAGGGGATACTGGGACACCTGGCAATACTGAGACACTTGGGGACACTGGAAAACAGGGGGGGACACTGAGACACTAGGGACACTGAGACACATGGGGACACTGAGACATAGGGACATTGGGAGACACTAGGGACACAGTGTCCCCTAGTCTCTCAGTGTCCCTAGTGTCTCAGTGTCCCCATGGCTCCCAGTTTCCCCATGTCTCCCTGTGTCCCCAAGTGTCTCAGTGCCCCATGTCTCCCAGTGTCCCCAAGTGTCTCAGTGTCCCCGGGTCTCTCAGTGACATGGGGACACAGTGAGACATGGGGACACTGGGAGAAATGGGAACACAGAGACACTGGGAGACTAGGGGACTAGGCAACATGGGGACACTGACACTGTGATACATAGGGACACTGAGAGACTGGGTGACTTGCGAGACAGGGAGACAGGGAGACCCCAGTGGGAGCAGTCCATCTATACAGCAGAATCAAACTGTGAGTAGTTTGTTGGTGAATTTACAGAATTTTCTCTTATGTCACTCCTTATGATTTACATCATGTGATGTCATGCATAACTAATTAATTATACAAATGTATAAGGCTGTTTTTTCCCCCCCAAGAAATATGGCATTCCTAACTACTCTTCACATACTCTTGCTTAAAGGAACACTATAGGGTCAGGAACACAATCATGTATTTCTAACCTTATTATGTTAAAACCACTATTTAGCCCCCATGGCCCTCTCTTGCCTCCCTAAATATAGTAAACTCTTACTTGTATTCAAGTCTGTAGCTGCCGACTCTGTCCCTATCTGCCTCTGAACTGACTCTGTCTGCGGATATCATCAGAAGTGGTGGTCTGAGTAAATTACAATGCTACCCCATAGGATTGGCTGAGACTGTCAACTAGGGAGATCAGGGGCAGAGCCAGCACAAGTCAAACATAGCCCTGGCCAATCAGCATCTCATCATGAAGATAAACTGATTCAATGCATCGCTATGAGGAAAGTTCTGCGTGCAGAGGGTGGAGACACTGAATGGCCGTGCTGCACACTAGGCAGTACTGCCCCAGGAGGCACCTCTAGCAGCCATCTAAGGAGTGGATATCAGAGTACAGTGTTTACTGCAAAAAACCTGGAGGGAATGATTCTATTTACCAGAACAAATACAATAAGCTGTAGTTGTTCTGGTGACTATAGTGTCCCTTTAAATTTGGAAGCTTAAGAGGGATGCATGGGAATAAAACCTGTGTGGACTGGCTGACAATAAAATTAGTTTAGATAATGCAGACTTTGGTCTCTCTAACACTGTGGCATGTCCCCTTTCTTCTACACTCACTACATACACATTTTTTATGTCCCAGACTATATACCAGGAACGTCTGCCTGCTAGTAAGATGATAAAGAGACAAGTGGACATGTGAGTGCTAGGGGACAGACCTTAGAAAGCATGGAGTAGGCACATAATTTGATGCATTTATGTCAAGTCTGCATAGTATGTCCTTAGTTGGATAGCCTGCATGATTGGCAGGCAGCCTGACATGCATTCATGCCAGGCTGGCCTTCCAATTCTTTGGACAAAAATGCCCCTTTTTGGGCTGGTTCACCCCCTTTTGGCAGGTCTGGTCGCGTGATTTGCGCCAGTGGCACACTCTTTTACCCTGCACATTGACTTCCTGCTTCACTGGACACTGCTGTTAGGGGATATGGATTTTCTTGAAAGATGAAAGCATAAATTAGAGAGAGATTAGCATAGAGTATGTGTTTTCGTATAGCTGCATCCTTTGAGTTTCCCTCCAACACCATCTCCATCAGATACATGATGCTTGGGAGGTATGGTTGTTTGTGTTTTTGGTCGATAAGATTCTGTAAATAGGCCCATCATAATTGTCAGCACCAGGCCCACTGGGCTCTTAATCTGGCCCTAAATATGCCCCCAAATTAGTTAAATAAACAAAGTTGCCCCACTACAACCATATTGAGATACCCAGTCACCCTATGCCTACAGTTGGCAGAGCACTATCCATTTCCTTGAAGGAGTGCTTCAGGCATTTAGTGCTAGATAAAAGTCAGTAGATCAAATATAGTTTAGGTACAGGGCTCTCTGCCGCTTCTAAAGCTTGTCACCATGCTTGGACTCGGCTTAGGACTTCAGCATATGTGCCACTATCAGTTTAGGTGAGCTCTGCTGCTTGTGCTGCTTGCATCGCTTGCACCTCCGCACCTCCCGTGTGGGTGGTCCTTTGGTTGCGATGGTGGAGAGGTATATGATAATTCTTCCTGTAAACAAAGTTATCTAAACTTGGGGAGGTGAGGTCATATTGACTATGGAAGAAAGTTCATTGACATGTGTCTTAACTGAATTCAGTAGATACCTATTTCAGAATGTTATCCAAAATGAAAAGTAAGTTAATGTGAATAAGATGTGTTGTCCATTTCGTCTCAGAAGACAATCGTAATGTTCAGGTGAAGTTATGCAAATAATAAAAATAACTAGATCATACAATGCAAATAAGGCAGAAAACAGGAATATAGTTTCTCTTTCCCACTAGAGAAGTGACAGTTCTGTTAAAATAATGTCGTGCATTTTTACTGTTGAATCTAAAGAATTTAACATTGATTTATTGCACACAGAGCAACTGTCCCAAAAATGGAAGCTTGAAAGTAAAGAGCATGACAGATTCTGATCAAAGGAATGGTTTGATATAAACGGATGCTCTTCCTGGCACTTGGAAACCAGCAGCTCATGTGGAATTAAGACTTTCGTATTATATGCGCAGATTTCGTCAAAACTTATTTTCAAGTTTTCTTTTGCTGTACAGAATGATACCAACACTAGGATGGCATCTGCATTGTGAGTAGTAACATTTGTTAGTATAAAATGTTTTTGTGATTAAAGATAGAGGGAATAATTAAATATTGGTGAATGGAAATGTTAGAATAGCACCTGGAGGACAAACAAAATTACGTCAGAATTTGCATCACGTTTTAGATAGAAATTGGTTGTAGTTTAACTGCTCTCTAACATACTTAATTGTAAAGTATGGATCTGGGTACCTAGAGTTACAGAGTGCTAGCAATTAGTAACAACATGGAGAAATGGACACCAAGTTGACATGGAGACTGTGTGGAAAGGGTTCTTAGGGTGTTTAGCCCATAGCCAGGGAAATTTGGCAGTGCTCAGCGTATGTGTAGCTCTCACTAAAAATCTAGTCAGCCTCATTAATCCCTGCCCTGAATGACCTGCATGCTTCCACCTACTGGGGGCAATTCCCTTGAGTGACCAGATTCAGGACACCAGAAAACAAACCCAGGATGGAAGAACGGAACCTTTAAACTGGAACTGCCTCATCAAATCTGAAACTTTTAAGAAACATGCTGCCTTGATATGCTGTCCTTTAAAGTGAGTTTAATTGCATGGACCTGCCCCTGAGCATTCCAAAGGCAAATTCTAGCAAGTTTATTATTGGTTACTAAAATAAGAATTGTTGAGATTGCAAAGTGGATTTGAAATTTTAGGCCAAATTAGCTGAATTGGAAAAATAGCTGACTAGGAAAAAATTTCCAGTTCGTGCATCTTGGCCTTGAGTTTGATGATATCATGATGATATATACTGTGTTTAACTTTAGTTTATCATGGCATCACCTGTAACATCCAGACTGACTTAATAGCATTTTTTTGTCTCACAGCAAATCATGCGCTAAGTGCAGGACCGGTCATATTCAGTCTGTCCGTCCATTGCAAGATATAAAAATAATCCATTCGGTGTTTTCAATTTTCAGTTCAATCGTCACTTCAGGTAATTATTAAAGGCAGTTTGGGGTCAAATTCCAAAGTAGTAAGAACTAGACTCAGAATCTGGACATTTGAAGACTGACATTTCTGCTTGCCTGCTTTTAGTAGATACAATTACAGAGAAATGTAGGTGGGTCAGGAGAGAGAAACGGATCACAATATTCTCAAATTCTCCAGTTTATGTGGATGACTGTTTTTGCTTTTTTGTGTTCTATTTTCTGGAATGCAATACTACCACATTTGACATTCTTGAAACAGCCACTGAGACTGTGTGAAAAATATAAAAATGATCACAAATGCTTTATGAAATACAGATCTAAGTTCTACAGCTGTTAGCCAGAGGCTTTGCTGAGGGCAACATAATGGCATTTCTTTAATGCATATTATGTGACTAGCAAAGACATACTCCTTTTGATCAGAATCTATTGTTAGATCAAAATCTGTGGTTTTATTGCTCATTCCACACATTGTTGCCCTGTCTGTTCTTCAAGATGCCAGGGGCATTTAATGCAACAAAATGGATGGAACTGTTGCAAAACAGACTCTAAAAGTTTTAGGAAGGTAATAAAGTCACGGAACACTCAAATTTAGAAATCTTAGAGGGACAAGTGTTTTTTCCAACAAATGTTATTATCAGTGTCATAAGATTTTAAGGACATATATCTATAGTCAGTTATGTCAGTTTCAAAACTATAACTTAGAAATCTGAATTTACGCGTTGAGAGAAAATTTGGTTCAGCTGAACCGTTTTTTCTAAAAATAGAAACATTTTCACGACTCCTGAATTTCAGTTGTATGTCGTTACAGTATTTCAGTACCAAAAAACCCAATTAGGAAACAAAATCAGATGAACCAAAGGGGCTCTAAAATGGACCTATCAGTGTACGATGAGATCAAGCCCGGACTGGCCATCTGGCACACCAGGCAAACGCGTTGGCCATGAGCCAAGGCCAGCAGGGGAGATCCTTTCATCTTCCCTGCCGGCCCATACAAAGTCAGCCTTGCTGTGGGCTTTCTCGGGCCGGTGGGGAGCTCTGGCCTGAAAGTGGGAGGGAGGAAGTACCTGGGAGGCTGTAAGTTCCTCCTGCGAGCATGCTGTTAACATGGCAAAGCTCCAATTCAGCACTGTGCTCGCGGGAGGACAAGAGAGTAAGCCTGCACTTGAAGGAGCTGCAGGCTAAAGAGCACGCGCCACCACTGGACCACCAAGGGTTGCAGTGTTATGTACCCTTTCTTCTCTGGCAAAAGGTAAGAAAAAGGGTGGGGGAGAGGTAAAGCTTTTTTTATATAAAAATAGTTTTAAAAATAAAATTCCTAGCATCTCACAAACAACATAGATCCTACGCCCCCTAGCACACAGACAGCCCCCATCACACACACACAGCACTCTTTCCTGGGCCTTTTGTCCTGTGGAGCCCCACATAAGGAGTCACATGAGACAAGTCACAAGCAAATGCAGCGGAAGCGTGTCAAAACGAGGAAAAAAACAAAGCCAAAGTCAAAACCAGAAAAACGATCAGGAACACACTCTCGGATAAGGGAAACCATGACAGGGCAATGAGCTAAGGAATAAGTGAGTTTAAATAACCCTCTTGCAGATCCGATTGGCTGTACCTAGCCCTTGACCGCAAAACGTGCGTGTGCGTCTTTTGCATGACGTCACCTGCACGTCTTCTTTACCGTGGACGTATGTAGGGCTATATAATTGCGTGGGTCCGCAGCTGCCGGTGTGCACCGACATGCCGCAAAAGCCAGGCATCAATACTAATAGTGCCGGCTTTGGAGGGGTACCTATGTTACTTTGCAACTGTAGTATTCAGAAACATCCCAGTCAAGTGCCATGTGAAAATAGAGATTTTAACTTTAAAGGACATCTGTCACCAGAATTTTTTTTTTTAATTAAAAGAATCCTTTCAGTATGTAATGAAATATGGCATTTTTAAAAACATGAAGTATATGTAAAAAATACCTGAAAATCTGGCCCCTACTTTCACAGAACACTTAATCCCCCTGCCGTATTCATACACCTTCGGTTGGACTGAGGTGGAATCTGAACATTAGGCTTCTGCTTCACTCCCTGCACAGAATGGTGAAGTCACCAGCTATCACCCTGTGCGGTCTACCTGGTCCAAATTCCGACCATATCAGCAATTCTTATATTTATTAAAGCCAAATGCAGTCAGAATTTGTTCGGTCCAAATGATTCTGTAACATTGGTTCGAATAAGGAAATCACTATTTCCCAAACTCATCCAAAACAATCTACAGCAACTTTGCAAGCTATTTGCAAGTGAATGATAATTTGAAGAATTATTTGCCTGATGGTAGTGCCAACACTCAGTGGGGTGAATAATAGCAAATGATAATTTGAAGAACTATTTTCCTGGTGGTAGTGCTTGCACCCAACGAGGCAAATAGTTAAAAACCCTCGGCAGAGCAAGGGTTAATTATGTGGTAGCTGGCCAGCGCATTTGTTATTTTAATTAGTGGTGCCCGAACTTATGGCTTTTTATTTGTCCATTTTGGGAGGGGAGAAGGGCTGACGAAAAGAAGAATTAGAAGAAAAAATACTTCTGCTGGTAAGTATATATTTTTCCACAGTTTTCAGTGTTTTTTTCCCCCTTCTCACTAATATTGGATTGAGGTAGGTAGGGAATTTATTTTAGAGGGTGCCTAGGGGATTGGGGACCCCTTGTCACAAGGGGGAATGGTGGGTACTTATTATTTGGGTGGTGGACAATGGCATGTCCCACCCACCCCCACCTGATATTTTTTATGAGGTCAATGATGTCGCCTTTGGTTGCTGGAGTGTCCAGATCTTCATTAGGAAGGTGGGCATAGAGTCCCTTTGTAGTGAGTATAGCCTCCGGTGTGTCCAGCTGATACTTCTCAGAGGAGGCAGAGGAGGGAGGATCCAGCTTTGCGGACACGTGAGGTTGAAGCCTACTTAGCAGTATTTTACTAATGCTGTGAGATCCTTCGCCAAGTAGGCTTTTAGGCATTTTGATTTTTCCCATGACTCCCGGGAGAAGAACGAGTGGCAGGAGTCAGGTTCTACACTTGTATTTTAAGGTTTGATTGCTGTGAGTAATATAGCTGCAGATCTTTATTATAGATTCAGACACACCAACAATATTGAACTCCTAAAAAAAGAGCGACATTAGGATAGAAAAGAAAGTGGGACTGTTCCTCTTAAATAGGGACATTTAAGACACAGGGCACCGCATTTCTATTTACCACTAGCAATTGGCAAATGTAACCCTGTCATTAGAAATGTAGCCCTTGTTTCTATGGTCTGGTTTGTAGTGGCAAGTAACGTTTAAGACATGGCTAGCAGCAGAGGACTTAAATTTTAAGTCAACTTTGGAAATATGCTGATGTAAAAAAGCTTGACAATTGTGAGTTCTATAAAATTTAACCCGCAGTGTTTCTTAAAATGAATATGGCTAAATACCATTGCTAAGCTGAACCTGGCCGACTGAATATGGCTACTGGGCCATGGATTGGACAGACTGGTCTAGATTATTCAGTATGACCAATTTGGGTGCCTCCGGTCACCTTTTTTAATTTAAAATGACACATGTATCCCTGACCAATATAAATGAGCCGGAACCTGAAATAAAAAGGTCAGTCGGTTGTCCTTGCAATCAGTCAGTCTGACTCTGCGAGTCTGAAAATACCTGCATGTTCTCTGGGCATATTGGATTCCTTTAATAGACCTCAAAGGCTGCCACTGGAAGGAGAGAGCTGGGAACTTTAAAAAGATGTTCATCGGTGGAATGACTTTTCACAGGCACTTCTTCTAAGTGAAATAGATTCTCATTTTGATGGACAGTTTGAGCCCTGGAGCAGGGCAAACAAAGTCGTAGAGAGCTGCGCTATTCATTGGCATTAAATCTTGTACTTTAAACACAGGCTGCTATATGTAGTGTCAGTATAAGGAAATTTGTAAAGTTGCTGCAGTTATTGCAGTGACAGTGGGGTCGATTCACTAAATGGTTAGTTGTGGCACGTTAATAATCGCCTTTCCAAAATGACCTATAAGATAAAATTTAATATAGGTAGCATTAAGGAAGGCCTAGTATAATTACCTTTTCCAATCAATCTATAAATGCATCCAGAAATATGTAGGACCATCAGTGAATTGCAGACTACTCGTATGATCACCCTAAGCTTTCAATCAGTTTTGGATTATTTTATCTTTTTGTTCAAAAACCCACCCAGGCAATAGAAGGTGAAGATTGATATCTGATCCTTAGTTCCTTCCTCCATGATTATGTTGGCTAGAGCAAAAAAAAAATACAAATAACATTTTTTTTGTTTTTTCTCGTGCACCTGTAATGCACTCCAGCCTTATTGGAGGTGAGTAGGGACACAAAGTTAGGGTCTTATGCAGCCTCCTTCTTAAAGAGACCTGGTTGCCTTGACATGTCCAGCACAAGTTAACAGCAAAGCTGTACAGCCTGACCAATACTGTCGGCGTGATGGAGGAGGTATGCCCTGCTTTGGGAAGTATCCCCATGCAGGGCAAATCAACAAAGACAAGAAGAGCACAGGTGGACAGAAGTGTAGCACCTACATCTTAATGAGATTGCAGCAAGCAAGTGGAGGGCCAGCTAAGGCATGACAGTTTCCCTTTAAGGGGTGGTATAAAGGGTATATTATACTTTATATTATACTTTGGCAGAAAGTTTATTGGGACTTCCTTACAGAAGGGTTGAGGAATTGACTGTAATTAGAGCTACATGTGTCGTTCTTTTTTTTTTTTTTCTAACAATTTTAAAGTGGTAAAAAAAAAAAATAAATAACAATTATTTTCTTAGTGCTATCAAGTGATTTAGATAGCTATTTTAGTAAATATTTTGTTTAGAGTGAGTGCATGCAGTGTGAAGTGTAAATCTGTGTGTAACTGGAGACAGTTATGTATTTCTTTGGTGAATTGGTGTTTGTGAATGCAGAAGTATTTTGTATGGAGTATCAATGTGTTTGTATGTTTATGTGTATACAGGAAAATATTTGTCTGATATGTCTCAGTCCGGGCCTGAATGTACAGTGTATTTGTGTTCAATACCTGTGTGTGTCTGAATTTAGGCTGTGTTTGTGCAGAGTGTCACTCAGGGGCGTATTTGCCGCGAGGCAAACAAGGCATTTGCCTTGGGCGGCATTTTCCGCCCCCAAACGCCCAGGGCAAATGCCTTGTTAGCCTTGCGGCTAACAGACATCCTGGGCTGGTGGCTGCTGGGCTGGTTGCTGGGCGGGCGGGCGGCTGGCGAGGGAGCACTTCCTCTGAGCTGTCTGCTCAGCTCCCTCGCGCGCCTCAGAGTGAGGCTGGGAGCCGGAATATGACGTCATATTCCGGCTCCGCCTCCCAGCCTCACTCTGCGGCGCGCGAGGGAGCTGAGCAGACAGCTCAGAGGAAGTGCTCCCTCGCCAGCCGCCCGCCCAGCAACCAGCCCAGCAGCCCGACCGGCAGCCCCACTAGACCCCAGGGAGAGGGAGAACCCCCCCAGCATTCCCAAAGGTAAGGAGGCTGGGGGGGGGGGTAAATTAAACAAAAAATGAGTTAATGTGAGTGAGTGTGTCTGTTAGTGTGTGTCTGTTAGTGAGTGTGTCTGTTAGTGTGTGTGTGTGTGTGTGTGTCTGTTAGTGTGTGTGAGTGTGTCTGACTGTGTGTGTCTGTTAGTGTGTGAGTGTGTCTGTTAGTGTGTGTGTGTGTGTCTGTTAGTGTGTGTGTGTGTGTCTGTTAGTGAGTGTGAGAGTGTGTCTGACTGTGTGTGTCTGTTAGTGTGTGTGAGTGTGTCTGTTAGTGTGTGTGTGAGTGTGTCTGTTAGTGTGTGTCTGTTAGTAAGTGTGAGTGTGTCTGTTTGTCTGTTAGAGTGTGTGTGTGTGAGAGTGTGTCTGTTAGAGTGTGTGTGTGTGTGTCTGACTGTGTGTGTCTGTTAGTGTGTGTATGTCAGTGTGTGTGAGTGTGTCTGTTAGTGAGTGTGTGAGTGTGTCTGTTAGCAGCTAACAGACACACTCACACACTCACTAACAGACACTCACACACACTGACATACACACACTAACAGACACACACACTAACAGACACACTCACTAACAGACACACTCACTAACAGACACACTCACACTCACTAACAGACACACTCACACACAGACACACTCATACACTCACACACACACACTGACAGATACGCATCCATTAGCTAACAGTTTGCTCGGGTTCACAGTGAGCTAAAGAAAGCATTTGGGAGGGAGATTGGTAGGGCTTGAAACAGGTAGAGAACCCGTGGTAAGAGGTTCATTTTGATGATCCCCACCCTCCCGAACCAGGAGATATGTGGCCATGACCAGTCCTCGAGGTCCTTGCAGGAGTGGATTTGTGTGGAGTGTCACAGTGTGTGTGAATATAACAGTGTATTTATTTTGAGAATAAAAATGTAGTGCTTATGAATGCAGGTATGCATTTGTTTTGGTATATGTGTGAGGTGTATTTGTGTGCCACTGAGTGTGAATGCAGAGTTGCATTTAATGTTTTAATTCGGAGGTACATTTGAGTGGGCTATCACTGTGGCATGCCTTTTCTAGGAATATTATTGTATGGCTCCTAAATGCAGTGGTTTATTTGTGTATGTTTTAACTGTGTGTGTCTGAATAAGGGATGCCATATCCACCATATTCATATATGTAATTTAGGTTTTGCAGTTAGTAAGTCAGGTGACCATCAAACAGGTAAAACATAAATCAGGAATTCTATAGCATATGCATTCTACATTCTGCATACTACAGGACTGCCTTTTCATGTGCTGCCAATCAGAATGATGCAATTGTATTTGTCCAGGAGAACATGGTTGAAATAGCAAATCAAATGTGTGTGTGTGTGTGTGTTTGTATGGGTGCATTCTATATTTCTATCATGAACTAATCTGTGACTATGATGGGAAAGTGTTGTTTGATACCATATTTTACACTAAACTAAGCATTATCACATATGTAAAAAACACTTTTGGTTTCAATAATGTGGTGCTCTACCCCTACTGAGATGTGGTTCTAGATACACCCTTAAGAACGGCCCACTTATGTTTTTTCCTGCCTTATAATAGTGATTTAAGCTTTTACCGTGACAAGAGCCATGTTACTCTTGTAGAAGAATGGAAATAATAAGTAGAGATTTATGGAAGATCCCATGAGATAGCTTGAAGAGACTGTCTTGTGCATGCGCATCTGGGAGATGCGAGTGATGCATCTGCATCAATTGCGCATTACTTGGAAAGAAGCCTTTGCAATCAGCTGTTGCTCTTGACAGTTGATGGAAAAAGTTAGAAAAACTCATTAATATTCTAGTTTTGACATTAGTTTGACATTTCCCAAAGCCTGTATGCTGTACCTTTTGATTGTGTTGGAATTTTTTTTATATCTTATTCATCATACAGGCGGTTTTTCAGATAGATTCAACCTGTGTGAAAAACTCAAGATCCACTTGAAATACTTTCTTTCTCTATATGCGTGTTTCCTGATTAATAGAGTAGAGTACTTTAGTAAAGTATATGGGGCACAGTGATATGAAGGAGTTCTATGTGATGGCACAAACTGACACACCTGGGTTTTCTTTGATCCACTAACACCTCGTGAAATCTGGGCACGGATCAGGTTAGACTTGAAGACCTGGGTGCCAATGACACTTTTTAGAGGAAACATCCCATGCCATCTGAATGAATGCAGTACCCTAGGGAAGGCATTGAGATTGCTTAATGTAGGTTTTTCAACCGTAGCTTCTTCTAGAACGATGTGGAAGAAGAATTACCCATTACTGCATGGACCTTGATGACAGTGGGCCCACTCTTGATCTAAACTGTGATTCACTATTGTCCACTCATAGTGCCCTAACCATAGCACGTCTAGTGATGCGCTCGAAATACAGTTTTTGGGGACAGTTCCCTGTTGTTCCCCAAAAGCGGGACACCAGGGAACTAACCCAGAGAAACAGCACAGGACCCTAACGATGAGATTTCCATTATTAAAAGTCCTAGAATCATCCATTAATCAGTTGTGAACTTGCCATCAAAATACTCATCTTAGCTATTTGGGCATCATATTTGTTCTCTGTTTAGTTAATAAGCTCTCAGCATCTGTTGGTGTTTATTCACCTTTAGAAATATATTTTGTGCAATAATGATGTGTGGTATAGTTGAGAGGTTTCATGCTGCTCTTAATATTGCTCCTCATATATACATGATGCAAATCTGCAGGAGAACAGAATGAAATAAAAATACTTTTAAAGAAGTCTCATTACTGAAATATAGAGCTCAAAAGACAGGGAACCTGGTGTGAAGTCAGTGTGCTAGCAAATAATTAAATAAGCAAAGGTTTTAAATGATGTCTTATATCATGGAAAATAGTAAAGTCTGCTTACAATAAAACTAACTTGAAATTATTTGAATAAGCTGAACCTAGAACAAATATCCTATATTAGGTAATAGGTACCATACTCTAGAGCAGTGATCTCAACCATAGGCTCCCAAGATATTGTATCCTATAACTCCCAGAATACTTTGCATGCAACAGATTGCCAAACAATCATTTGAGTTGTAGTTCAGAAACATCCAAGGGGTTGGTGTTTGAGATAAGTGCTCTAGTGCAAGTGATTGACAATGCATTCTTCAGATTCTTCAATTAGAAAATGCCTAATTCTGTGTGTTTTGAGGACCGAGTTAGGGACCAGATCTATAGAGATCAGTTCATTATTATTCTGTTAAAAAATCACTAACATACAAGACATCGTTAATATTTAGTAGAAAACAATGTAGTTATTCAGGAGTAAAAGGTGACAAACACCATGCGTACTTACACATTAAAGAATAGCTTAGAAGATACATTTGGTTGATTTATTTGATGCAATTCAATATTAGCTTTTTTTTTCTGAGTCCACTAATTGCCCTCGACCATCAGTATATATTTTTTTTAACTCACTACTAAATGCACCCATATTAGAGCAGTCGAATTACTTATTGATTTCAGCAGGGAAGTTAAATTTAGCATTGTAATTGGCGGTCAGGAGAGCAGCCAGTTCTAAAACGTGCAGAAACATTTCACAATACATTTTGACTTTGCACATTCAACTTATTTTTTAAGGAACATTTGTATGTATTTCTCTTTCTGGGTTAATATGTTATTCTTTTTATTCATCATGTTACAGAATCCATACACAGTCTAGAGCAGGGGTGCCCAAAAGGTAGATCCCATGATGCTTTGCATGCCTTCAAAATACCTTTAGAACGACAAAGCATCATGGAAGCTGTAGTTTTAAAACATCTGGGGATTTATTTATTTATTTATTAATTACTGGTATTTATAAAGCACCAACAGATTCCGCAGCGCTGTACAATTAGTGGAGAACGTACAATATACACAGACAAATTTCAAGAGGTAGAACGGGCCCTGCCCGTAAGCTGATATCTAGCCTTTGGAGCTCTTTTATACAAAGTGCTTAGCTAGATGGCCCGTGAGCTTACAATCTAAAGGATACAATGGGGATTTGAGACAAGAGGTAGCAGGGGAAGTTTGGAGGTGATAGCTGAAAGAGTTCTACCTTTCGCGTACCCCTGCTCTAGAGCAGTGGTCTCTAACCCACTCCTCATGTGCTACCAACAGTCCAGCATTTGTCAGTATCTCCATTGAAATAAAACAGGGAAATACATAACTCTTGTTGGTGGTAAAATGAGGACTGGGTTGCAGACCACTGGTCTAGCGCATACCTTCTTGTGTCACACTCGTATACATTCAGACATTCAGTTTGCACCAGCACATTATTATTAATGAAGTCAACATATCAACGGGATTGGTATTATAATTATATTTTATATATATCGACTGCATATTCCGTCTTGCTTTACAATTTTACAACAAGGGGAATATATATCAAGAAAGAAGAGACAAACTATTACAAATATTTATGCATACAAGATGTTAAAAAAAAAAATCTAGGTACCATAGCCAGTACAGCTTGCTGAAGTATTTATGGTGCTCGCACAGTGTGCCGCAAATCAAGAGTACCCAATGCTAACAATTTCTCTGAATTTCTATAGCATTATATATTTTGGGGTCTTACATAGTGGTGTGGCATGTTATGTAAAAATGCTTATTAAAGGAACACTCCAGGGACCATAACAACTTTATCTTAATTCAATTGTTATGGTGCCGAGAAGCCCCCAGGCACACTCTGACCTCAGGGAGTTAAATCATTCTCAAATGGTTTAACCCCAAAGTTGCCTCCAGTGCAAATCTTAGCTCCCTCCAGGCAGCATATGGCTTCTAAAATTTCAGTTTTAGGAAGCACGAAGTGCCACCAGCACTGGCACTACTGTATGGCTGAGACGGGTCAGCAGATGCTCTCATCTAGACACTACCTCCCCATTTACAAAACTGGCTTGGAAAGAAACATACCTTTTCTAAGCCTTCAAGGATGTTTCCCTGTCTTATAAGCATTTTCTACTCATTGAAAATATTTTTAATGCAATTCAATGGTGTTTTTGTTTTTGTGAAAGGAGTTGGCACCTTGGAATTCTATATCTTCTGGTGTCTAGGATGTAATTTCTGCATTGCTCATGCAAGTTCACCTAAACTGGACATACAGATAGTGAATCCACACTCACACATTAATTTGCTGTATCACACATCACATTTAATCTTGTTTGCCACATTTTAGAACATGAGGTATGAATTGATTTCTCCAGGTTGTATCACAATCACATATGCCATAATTCACTTCGTATGGCATAATTCACCACATTTTTTATATTCCATCCCATATGCTACATATGATTTGACATCTATAATAAATATGTCAACATATAATGACCAGAATATTCATGGTGTATATTGTATTGTTTCTTGTATTTTGCCATATTACCTATTTAATTATCATATTTAATCACACATATTTATTGTGATATTCTTTATATCAAATCAGTCGTAGTCGTACAGTATACTTTATATAGTAAAGAGGATATTTACTGTGCCTGTCAAATTAAATCAACAAGCCCAGTCTAGGGTTAAAACTTGGAAATATTTGTATTAATTGGAGCAGAGTATATTTCAAAAAGTTTCCGACTTGTCATTTATATTTTAGCATAAAACTAAAAATTTGATGACTTGTCATTTAGGAGCTCGGAGTGTTGTACATCATATTTACTGCCCATTTTTTGCCAGTCGAAGGGGCAATTAGCGTAACCAAATTTAAACGATCTCTGACAACATAGCATTTTACCCCATGCATCCAGACTTCATAATTGTATTCACATTCCCTGTTCAATGATAGCTTCTCATCGCTTTGATCATATGTATGAATTTGTTATATGATTCGTTATTAAGTTTAATTGCACCAACATTCTTCTTTTTTGGGTCTGCTGACATAGATTACTGACTTGGGACAACTACATCAAAAAAAGAGGTAGACATTTTTAAATTCTAGATTGTTTTGGGATTTCTTTTTTTTTTTGTAACTCAATTTTTGGCCATTGCATCTCGATTTTCACCACAATACACTGTTTAGTTAATATGGCCCATAATTTCTGTGTGAAACAGGTTGAGATTTTTTTTTAAAACCTTGTCATAGAGTTATTTTTGTAACCTATTTTTAATATTATTATAATTATAATATATTTTAATTTTTTTCACCAGTTTGAAAGTGTTCCATATACCCATTTGTGTTGCTGCATGTACGTTATCACAGACAGGCAGTCCTCACACTGGTGATAAATCTGTATAGATCTGTTAGAAGGAACTTGCATCCCCCTTTGTTTTCGCCTGGGTACCATTAATTTACATGCAATCCCGATTTCCAGACTGACGGGCGCTGTACATGTCCACTCTAAGACTAAGCTTCCTCCGATGCTGTGACTCATCTGACACTGTGAAGGACTGTAACAGCAAGTTGAGTGTGTGCACCACATGCTACATGTGATTGAAACAATTTGTCATGTAACGAGATTAAACCTCTGTGCCTCGACTCTGCCTAGCAGAAGCAATCTGCCCAGGATACGCAGCACCTTTTCGAGCAGTTAGGAAAGTGCAGGCAGCGTGCTATGCTGTGTGTGCGCAAGAGGATATAAAAGCAGAACAGAAAATTCTAAATGCTGAGGTTCCCTTCAGATATTTGCATGCTGTTTGACAGCGTGACTTCTGGGGCACTGCTTCTGATATCTCCATCATCGACTGAGAAGAGGAGAACGGCTAAGCGTAAGTTAAAGCCCTTGTCTTTTTTCCTTCTATTGTAGAACAAGAAAAATAAATCCAAGCCATTTAACCCTTAAAGGCACTTTAGGGATCAAGACATATGAAAGGGTGAAAGGCCATTCACTCACGTCTGATTACCATCTCAATCCTTCTAGGGTAAACGATAAGAACAAGTATTTGCTGAAAAGCCTTAAAATTATCAATCCTCCTGTTCAAACCATCTTTGGATTACTGGTTACAGACAGACTGATAAAGATTTTTTTTTCACTTGTCTGCTTTAAAGCCTTGTGTGATAGTAATTAGAATTCTTTGCTGAATCCTGAATGTCATTGAATACCTTAAAGTGGCAGAAATCATTTGTTCACAAAGCGTGGCAGGGGAATAGGTAATCATAGAAGGTATAAATGGTTTAGAGACGTGGCTGTATTAAGGTGTAAGTGATATCTCGGGTATTTGTAGATACTCTTACGGAGCTGAAGGAGTAGTGAAGTGAGTGACGGGTAATAGTATAATTATAGGGGATCATGTTACAGGAAAGCTTGTTTTGACGTGAGTGAGATTCAGTACTTAAAATATGATGTTTGTCATTTAAGGTTGTTGTAATACATGCAACAAAACACTTTTTTTTCCCCTATTGTTACATCTGATTCTTCAAGTTTGAACTTTTATTTAATCCTTTGCATCTTTACTTGACTTTCATGGATATCAATATTACATTGATGAAAAATCTCAGAAGTACATTGCTCTTTTTACAACTGTGCACTGTTTGTCTTTTTTGACTTATTTTAATGAATTTCTTGATTGCATTTCATGTGACCTTTAATTAGTTGCATGATTGAGATGCCACTTTAGATACCCCTCAGTATGTATTAATCCATGAAATATTGGCTGTGCAGTTAGGTTGTCTGTTCAGCTATCTTGCAGACATCTTTGGATATATTTTTGGAAGAGAATGCAATGTTGTCAGTGTTATTAAAGAAGTATAATAACACAGATTCATGTGGTATGGATTTAGGACTGGCTGTTGGTCTGGCCAGCTGAATTTGGGGCACCCCATGTTCGAAACACTGCTAAGGCATGATGGGCATGGATTTAATCTCATGACAGCACTATGCACAGTGTGAGCATGTCTTATTATTTGTGACATATTTCTGGTGTCCCCAGATGTAGGACCTTAAATTATTAACCCATGATGGCGCAACGGGAGCACGAACTTGGATCAGTCCTGCCTGTCCGCAGACAATTAGGATGCATGTAATAATTTCAAATTAATGTATCTATCTGAAAAACCTCAGAAGGTTTTTTTAAGAGAACAATTGTAAGAAATATATTCACTAACGTTCCCACTAAACCTTCGCCTATAACATTCCGTATTTGATTAGGAATGCAATAAAGATTTTATTTCTGGCACAGAACTTCTAGGAAGAAAAAAGAAAAGTCCCCAAACTGTGCAAGGCACCATTGAAAGACTCTTAACTGTGCAATAATACCATGGTAGCTTTTTTTATACTATGCAACAGTACGGCGCCCATTGGCAGACCTGCATGGAACGGCACACTTTCTTGGCTCCAAATGTCACCTGAGCTGGACATTGTTTTGCTAGCACCCCACCACCTCCCTCCATGCTAAATCTGTTACTCTCCTGGTTCTATACCATAATATGTTCAGAAACATGTACCCAAACTTACAATTAAATACCATGGTTCACAGACGGCTTTGCTCAGTAGTAGATTCAGTAGTGATGATCAGGGCTAAATTTACCATAAATTACGTAACATAGACACCATTTTTAAATACTTATATCTTCAATGAACATGCTCCTAGTTTAGAACTCGGAACTATATATTAAACCAGAGTTCTTGAATGAATATACAGAGCGTGCCTCTTGAAGTGATACGTTGTTTAGCAGTACCAAGAAGCTTCATTCATGAAAATATATAAATAAATATGAGTAATTATGTAAGCTAAATAGAAGCTTCAAACAACTACTTAAGCTGACGAGGTAGCTCAGTTGGTAAATTTTCTTACTACAAAGTCTGTTCAAATGTGCAAGATCACAGGTTCAAATCCTGGCAGGGTCAACTCAGACCTTCATCCTTCCGAGGTCAATAAAATGAGTACCATAAAATGGGTAATAAGAACATCTATTACTATTCGATTGCCGGTTTGGTTAATTCTGAGAGTGTGCACTAAAAAGCACCTTGAGTCCCACTAGAAGAAAGGTGATTTTATAAATACTAGTTATTATTATTACGCATTCAAGGTTTGGATTATAGGTGGAGTAGTGGTGTGGCCAGGTAGAAGCCACATCACTTAACCAATACCATTCTAAGTTCAATGTATGCCATGCACATAATGTGTTGAAAATGATCAGAATGTTGAGAATAACAGCAAACACATTTCTGATTTTTCTTTTTCTTCTTTACATACACAAATATTTCTTGTGTATAAACTTCTGCAAGCCATGCTTTTGAGGATAAGGACAAGGACACTATTAAAATGGAAACAGGACACGGTTAAGGTTACTGAAATCTCTGTAATGTTAGTGAATACTTTAGCAGAATATAATGCCGATATAAACATTGTAATAGTTATAAACAAAGTACTCATTTTGAATATTGCATTGTGTTTCGGTAGATAGTGATATGTTAATGTAATTACATACTAATAAGAATCCGCTAATGGATCGGAGTTCACTAAACGCTTTGAATTCAGCAGTAAATCAGCAAAAAATGAAAGGGATTCTGCAGTACAGCCACAGGAGGTATGGTAGTGTGAGCTCTCAGAGATGATGGTTGAGCAGATCTTATATGAAAAGAATATTCATTTTTTATGGTAGTTCCACAATGTTAAGAATATTTTTTTAACATTATTGTTTAAAAAAAGCAAAAATATATCATCTTCCCAGACAGTACGTTTGATGAAAACAGTTGCAATTATTTGATACTATAAGTTAACTAAATATGATCAAATAAGGTACAGGGTTTTTTTAAGCGTTAGGAAAATATATCTGTATTGATGTCCCTTGTCATGTCAGGCCTCCCGTGTGCAAAAATAAATAAATAAAATAATTAAATCGAATAACTCACCTTGTCTCCAGCGCTGAGTTTCCCTCAGCGCTGTCGCTACCACTTCCTCAGGTTGCGTCATCCTGAAGTCGTGCCTCCAGGATAATGGGCCAATCCAATCTTCTCATAGAGAAGCATCTGGAAATGTAGGCACATGTGCAGCTTAGTCGCATGTAGGCACATAACTTGTGAGGTCACGGTATGTCACGGTAGTAAGCTTACCGACTCTTATACTCAGAGGGCTTAGAGGAGGGGGATTAGAGCTGTAGCTTGAAGCTGCACTTCCAAGCCTTCTAATTCGTGTAACAAAGGTTTTGAGGGGTAGAATGGGGTGGAGGCAGGACTGCAGACACTTTAACAACTTCAATAAGATGAAGTTGATAAAGTGCCTACAGTGCCACTTTAATCTTACCAAAATAGTAACAATGTAATAGCATGAGGGGCTATTGGAAACTCTATGAATCAAGTTTTCTATTTAAAGGGATAGTCTTAACACCATAGCCACTAAATGCCTTTGCAAACAGTTTGATGAAAACTAGACAGAGGTCACAGCCTAATAGCACCACAACCACCATAAAAGCTTATAGTGTTTTTTTTTTCCTTGTCTGCCTCTTTAAAAATAACACTTAACGGTATAAACTACAAATATTGTGACTGGAGTGGAACTTTATGCAGTTAAAGTGCTCGATGTGCATCTCTGCTCCGGGAATGCAGCAGTTATCATTCTGGAAGCATGTGGATGGGAGTAACCCCCAGAGATGGCCATGAAGATAATTTAGTACAGAATGCCGTATATATTTTTGCTAGCAATTACTCTAGCGCAATGTATAGTTTAAATGTGATGGCTTATGCTTAGTGCAGGTATGATGGTACTAAAAATGACAATTATTCTATTTTACTTTACTAAATTATATTTCATCTATCTATGTATCCATCCGTCCGTCTGTCCATCCAGTATATAACAAAAAGTCTGTTTAGAAATAACTTAGCATTAAAGGGACACTATAGTCACCTGAACAACTTTGGCTTAATGAAGCAGTATTGGTGTATAGAACATGCCCCTGCAGCCTCACTGCTCAATCCTCTGCCATTTAGGAGTTAAATCCCTTTGTTTATGAACCATAGTCACACCTCCCTGCATGTGACTTGCACAGCCTTCCATAAACACTTCCTGTTTAATTAAGATTTTCTTATCCCCTGCTATGTTAATAGCTTGCTAGACCCTGCAAGAGCCTCCTGTATGTGATTAAAGTTCAATTTAGAGATTGAGATACAATTATTTAAGGTAAATTACATCTGTTTGAAAGTGAAACCAGGTTTTTTTTCATGCAGGCTCTGTCAATCATAGCCAAGGAAGGTGTGGCTAGGGCTGCATAAACAGAAACAAAGTGATTTAACTACTAAATGACAGTGAATTGAGCAGTGGAATTGCAGGGGAATGATCTATACACTAAAACTGCTTTATTTAGCTAAAGTAATTTAGGTGACTATAGTGTTCCTTTAAATAGAGAAAATCGATTTAGCATTTAACATTCTTCTCCCCTGGTGATCTATTAAACATTTAGCATTTACCGTATTTGTGATTGGTCCAAGTTTCGTCTGAAGCTCTATATAGACTAATCACAAACTATACAAAATGGACAATGGATGAAACTCTTTTGTTTGTTCTTGTGAGTTAGAGCTCCATCTGTGGCGCCAAAAAAAAAAAAAAGACATGATTGATGGTTAGGGGACAGCCACTAAATGTTGATTCTATTTAGGAGGAGCGGGAATGTATATAATATATATTTAATCATTGTGTAATATATGTAAATATATAAATATATACATATAGATTTGTTACTGCTCCTTCTTGTTTTCCCTATATTTCTCCTAGATTACTATTTTAAAGAAAATTGCAGTGGGATGGATACCAAAGTTTCGGTGGCTCCAAATTTCTGCCAAAATTCCTAGATTGGAGTGGGCTAATAGGGCAGCATGGGGTGCAGTGCAACCAGGCAACTCACCTATGAAGGATGATTTTCTCTGTCTGCAACTCCTGTGAATTCTCCTTATGATCACCCAGCAATATGTATTTTGCATGGGCACATTGTTCTAATCAATAAGGCATTCTAACTACCATCTGTTCAAAGTTGGATGGCTTTGTGTCAATAATGCAGAAACAAAACGTATTCATTATCTGAGTGGCTGCAGAAGGACCGGGCATTGGGTGCCAGGGGAGCCCAGGTTTCTGTCCAGATGTTCAAAAACAGTTTTTAAAAATAGAGAATAATACCATATGCATAATTTTATATTTATAAGATATGTGATATGAGGGCTTAATGAATCTAAATATGTATTGTCAAATTCAATTCAGTATTGCCATTTTGTGGCTCAACATTTGGACCTGGAAAAAATGCTCACTTTGCTGCTAGCCTTCATGTTTACCTACGATACATAGTGCATAGTAGACTAGACTTGTGCACAGTGGACATTTTTGGCTCATCTAAAAGAATTTGGATGAAAATACATTTTGCTTTCCACCTGCATTGCATATATCTCATATACCCTAAAATATTATTTTTGGGGGAACATTTTGGACAAATGGAGTGAAGAGCATTTATGAAATTGTCAAATTTTAAGAATAGTTGCGTATTTTTTTTTATGAATATGTACAAGTGGTACAGAGCATTGCTTTAGGAGTGAAAGGAGGAGGTGAATCAATAATTGTGGCTATATAAGCTATATCACCTTCCAATACAATGCTGTGCGTGGGCAAGTCCACCATAGGAGCCTTTGTGAGGCTGACATTGCTGGTAAATGCTGTTATTAGTGGGGTATATATTTTATAAAACAGAGGAGTTCTTATTTCTGGCAATCTTTATTCATTTGTAAAATTAGTTCTATACAAAAAGCTGTAGAAGAACAAGAAACTAAGTGTTGACAGTATCATATACGCGTCTACATATAAAGTCAGTAATGGTGAAGTAGATCCAAAAAGGTATAGCTGGCCAAATTGCAGGATGGTGTTTTATTGCACAATGACCCATGCAAGAATTGGTGAAGGACATAAGATAATTCAGAGAAAGGGGTAGACCCAGTACCTTCCTCAAGAGAGATGATCAATATATTTCTAAGTTATATAGTAAGCGCAGTGGAGAAGGAAGGGGTCTTATTGTGGTATTAGCAGTAAAGGAGTGCCAGCAGGTTAAATTAGGAGAAACAGATAGGTGTGGAGAACCACAAGGCCTGGAATGTACAAAAGAGCACCACAGCAGGTAGGCCATGGAACAGAGCAACCCAAGCTGCTCCTTGGCTAGGTATTGTTTGTGGGAATGAGCCTTGCTCTGCCCCATTCGTTGTTACAAACATCTTTAAATCATATCATATTATAATTATTAATTTGACCAGAGAGGAAAGTGTTTATTAAAAAATATTGTGTGATACACCATTTCATTTTTATATGGGGTGTATTATTATTAATAATAAATGCAACAATCCTCCAGTTTAACGGGGTTACCTTCTTTTGGTCACATCTGAATATCTCTGAAAAAAACAGAAAAAACAGCCTATGCAATTCTTAAAAACATGTGTACTTAAAATCAGGTTTCCCAGCCATGGATATTGGAAAGTTACAGAAACGTGTGAAATTAAAACAGAACAATGTTTCTGTGTCGCCTCCTCATTTGCATTGTGTGCTCTGCCTGTGCCTTCTCTGAACTTGATTGTGCACTACAGGAAGCAACACAACCTGCACTCAGGTACTGCTTAGCAGTCCGCCTATCGATGAAGGAGGTGCTCTGTATGAAGGCAGACACCACAATTTTGCATCGAAATCCAGGTAACGAGAAAATACCGGCAACACTCACAGGTCCTGATAATAAATTCACTGACCTCTGAGCATTATTATTATGATGTTATTATTTATATAGCGCCAACAAATTCTGCAGCGCTTTACAATGGGTGGACGAACAAACATGTAGTTGTAACCAGACAAGTTGGACACACAGGAACAGAGGGGTTGAGGGCCCTGCTCAATGAGCTCAATATTGCCTGTATTTTCTTATTACCTGAACTTGATTGTGGTCATTTGCCAAGTCTTTAATACACATTGAAAAGAAAACAGAGCATCACATGAAAAAAAGGTTAACATAACATGATTTTAAATGATTTATTCAACTGTGTAATTCCAGCGGTGGTTCTCTTTTTAAATGGCAATATTAAATGAAAACATTTGTTGATCCATTTACTCTTAGAGAATAGAGTCTTTAAAAAGTAGATCATGCAATAAAAGAACAGCTTGCTTCTTGCAATTTTGGCAATTTTGGTAGCTAGGAAAATTGATTACTGTTACTTATTGTAATAGATGGTGTTACTTGACACTGATAGTCAAACAGTCAATAATAACTGTTTGGATAATTATTTTACACAGCCCTTAGTGCTATTTATGTTCATAGGCTAGTGTTTAATGTTTGAGAGTGGCATTTTAATGGATTTATTATGGTCAGGTGTTTTCGCTGGCTCTAAACGCAGTGCCTTCTCAAATCGTTTGAAATCTATCTGGGGCTCACAAAAGCATCCTCCAATTATTTTGTAGCCACTCTTGGTAATACACATAAGGTCCTATAAATTCTCTGATCACTTAATCAACATCCCACGTCCACAGTAGGCAATTCATAATTTATGGAAATAAAAGTGGCTTCCAATAGCGTAGTATATCCTTGCTCAATATTGTTCTTCATCACCCCACAAGTTAGTGCAACGTTATAACTGTATTGCTTCTTTTTGATGTGCAATGCGCAAACAGAAGGAACTCCCATTGCACAATATTTACAAATTCAATGAAAATAAAAGTCTCCACCTCAGCTATGGTGAATATGCTTTCATATTTTAAGGAAACAAACCAGCTGTCCGATGGTAAGTTTAGATCTAGATTAATTGCACTCTCGTATATACTGGATAATGAATTATTGTTTCAGCACCACAATCATTTTATAGCAATGTCTTCACCCACCTTCCACATTCAGGTGCTGTCACGGATCTGATCAGTGCGGTCACACCGATACTATAGCCGCACTGAAGTCACTGGTCCGCGCGGCCACACATAAGCTGGACGGTCGCACCGACAGGGGAAAGAATCACTTACCTGGATCACGGCGGCTTGCTGCCCGATCCTCTCTGAAGACAGGTCTCGGCTGGTGCGGCATTCTAAAGGCCGCCGGCCGCTGCGGTCCTGTTCTTTATGAAAAGGGCACACTGCCCACATTAAAGGTGGCGCTGGTGTGCGTGTGACATCACAATGTCAACGCACAGGCATGTTTTGGGCTCAAAGGCCATGTACTGACCAATTACAGCACTGAGAGGCATATTTAAACCCTCTTATGCATTTTCTCAGTGCCCTGTTGTGGTTTCCACTTGTTGGTTATCTGAGAGTGCGTTCCTGTTCATTTGAATTTTCTGGTATCTGACTTTGGCTTGTATTCGACTTTCCCTACTTCTGGTATCAGGTCTTTTGGCTAGTTCTTCATTTATTGTGTATTTCTGTACCCTTGACTTCAGATTGTTTTTGACTATTCTGCTGCGTTAAGTCCGTCCATTCTAAAGCCGCTATACGTAATTTGTGTTTACATAGTTCTGCGTGTTGGGTCACTAGTAATCGCGACAGGTGGTCAATGACAAAGTTAACGTTTGATACAAAAATATAGAACCTTAACAGTAACCATTAGAAAACAGTAGGTGTTGAAATGTGCAATAAAAATACTTATTTAGTATAACACATTGCAAGTCATCCCGAATAATGCATGATTTAACATGTTAAGATGGAAGTAAAGCAAAATACTGATTATAGCAAAGATTGAAACAAATCAAAATTCTTAAATGGAATATTTGAAAAGTACTCAGTAGTTATAGTTATTGCTAATGAAAAAATATTGTTTCACACAAATGATAATATATTCTTAAACCGTATATTACACAATTGCTTATAGTTTCTGCTTTCTGCTTTTTCAACGCCATTAGAAGTCATAGAGTCAATATCTATTACTGATGACAGGTGACACTGCTGAACACAATTAAAAAAAATAATAATTGGGTTAAGCAAGCATTACAATTAATGTTCAAAACTATTGATTCAAATTAGGGATTAGGTTAAATTGGATTAGGATTAGTCTTGGATTAGGTATTGTTGATGGGGTTATTTACCTTACAACTCTAAGCTATGTAGAAAATACTACTCCAAAGCTCCATTGCTTTGTGAGAATTTATTTAAAGGGACACTATAGTCACCAGAACAACTACAGCTTATTGGATTTGTTCTGGTGAGTAGAATCATTACCTTCAGGCTTTTTTCAGAGAAAATTTCAGATGGCTGTTAGAGATCCTTCCTGTGTCATGGCTGCCTAAAATGCATCCAAACATTCAGTATCTCCTCCCTCTGCATGCAGACACTGAACTTTCCTCATAGAGATTCATTGATTCAATTTATCTCCATGAGGAGATGCTGATTGGCCAAGGCTGTGTTTGAATTGTACTGGCTCTGCCTCTGATCTGTCAGTCTCAGCCCTATGGGGAAGCACTGTGATTGGATCAGGCTACCACTTCTGATGATGCCAGCAGACTGCTTGTTTTTCTGAGGCAAACAGCATGCAGAGTTACAGCTTCAGGCTTGAATACAGTAAGATTTTGATATATTTATGGAGGCATGAGGGGCCCAGGGGGGCTAGATGGTGGTTTTAACCCTATAGGGTCAGGAATACATTTTTGTGTTCCTGACCCTATAGTGCTCCTTTAAAATGTTAAATGTTCATCCACCATTAAATTACTTTTCTTACACTAACCAGCTGTTCAGGGTGAGAGATCAAGCTTTTATAACCTGAAATCAATTAAACAGTTAGAGTGTTTGAGCCCCTAATTTTATTTAGACTTCTTCGGTGGAACATTTGGCTACAAGTCAAAACCTGATGAACAGCTGTCTTGCTATATTTATAATAGCAAGTCGGTTATTTTTCGAGCCCGACCAGACTTTCACCAGGATGAGCAGTGATTTTGTTACAAGATGTGATATAGAAACAGGCATGCCTTTAGTGTATAGCAGCCAAATGCAAGGCTCAAAATCTCTGCAATTCGACTTCTGCAAATACAATCTAACTTCCTCTGTACTGAGCTAATTCAAGAAGTGTCTAGCAACAAGTTATAATTGTATTTATTCCTTTTTATCCAGTGTATTTTTTTGCAATTTGTAATAGCGTGATATTCTATAAAAAGCTCATGAAACCCTTATAGTCTTAAAGGAAATGTCATGAAGAGCAGGTCACTTTATTTTCCTTGACGTGTCCTAATAATAGTATTAAATGTAATGGATGAGTTTTGAATCACAAGAATGAATTATACATTGAGTAAAAGGAAGGATGATTGCGTGTTCTCCATAAAAAGAGAATGTATTAAAGGTTAATTGAGGAATAAATAGAGAGTTTAACTCTGGTGCCTTCTCTGGTGTGAAACCTGGAAAGCATGAAAAAAGGAAAAGGTGATACATATGATCTGTCAAATGGACAGGGGAACTGTCTATGCGTTTACCCATGTAATTGCCATACACAACAATGGCTGGATCAAACATTACACACACCATGAAAAAATAAGGCATTATCAAGGCAACATCATTTCGAGGATTTTATCTAAGCTTGTTTCCAAGTTGGATTTTTTTTTTGTATTACTGCAATAACTGGTTGGTGAAAATGAAAAAAAAAAGTACATGGTGAGTGTTTTGTTATTTACATATATGCAGTAGGTGCCATACTAGTAGTGAGTAGCCATTAATGCGGAATCTGGGTGATGGGGCTATGCTGCATGTCTGCTTTACAGGATATGTGTACAACATTCCAGTGTCCATGTTGCATTATAATTCTGAATATTAATTACGGATTCATAGTTCTCACTCCATATAGTCAATATGTCCGACACCACCACCCAAACAAAGATTATTCTACGTCATCGAGTATATAAGAGTCCTTCTTTCCCCTTCTATGTATTGAAGCAAAGAAAGTAGACAGAGTAGCAAAGCAGAATGTTCTCCTGCCCACTGCTACTCTTCCTAGAGTCAATCCTTAACCAGCCCCAAATTACCATCAGCGTAAAATCTCCTTTACTGGCAGTGCGTGGTTATACATAATAAAAAGCTTTGGAATCTTTCATGTATTTATATGAATTAGAATTGTACTGAACATTTTATTCTTTACATTTTCATTCAGTAAAATACGATATGTGGTTTTATGAGACCAAACGAACTCTATAGTGTTAGGAAAACACAAAATGTGTAATCCTAATGCTAAAATGTCCAGTTAAATGTTTAGGTCCCTGCCACCCCATTCTAAGAAGGTAGAATACACGTAAACTTAATATATGTAATCCTGCCTCCTTCATAGGAAAGCATTGAGAGGCTAGTTCGCATACACAGCAAAACGCCACGCTGCAGACTACTTAATTGAGATGAATTGGTCTGGGTGCCTATTGTGTCCTTTTAAGTGGACAATGTATTGGACTATAGATTTTCACTTGTCAGCAACATAACCAGTAATCTCATAAAGTTAAAGGAACACTACGGGCACCATAACAACCTCCTTAGAATGAAGTTGTTATGGTGTCAGGAGGTTGCTGGCACTTTCTTAACCAAAGGGGTTAAACTGTTCTCAAACGGTACTACCCCCAGAGGTTGCTCTCCTGCGGCATTTGGTTTCTGCAATTCAGTTTCAGGAAGCACATAATTTTTGTAAAATTTTATTTTTTATCATATGTAGTTAATCAGGAAATGTTATATTCATAGGGTTTCCAGCAAACAAAATGCAGCTTGGACAGGATATGATAAAACACTCTGATTGTATATGCTATGTTAAATCTTGTTAAGCTAAATGCAGTTTTAAAAACGATGCTACTATATCTTTAAATATAGAAGCATACATTGAGACATTCACTGTATAATAGTATGCTAAGTAGGATTCTACAGAATAACCCCATAGTATTCCATCAATGACTATGCAAATGTCTGTATGCATGCCGGACTCTAAAATGCATTTAAAATAATGGAAATATTGTCTTTTGGGAGCTCCAATTTGAATTTCTGCCTCCAACTAATATCCTCCCTATGGATCATGTAGTATTTAGCTCAATATCCCAACGGTAAATACAAACTTCATCTGAATTAATATTGATATATGAATTCATTTCATATGGGTTTAGTTTGAATTCTTCTTTTTAACTCAATACATAACAGAGCAAACCCTCAATATAAACACGGTAACACGGGCTACTGTTAATTTTGAACATAAAACCATCAGACACAATTTTAGTATCGTTTTATTGTTTTCTGGTTATTTCTGGGGATTTGTTAGTGAACTGATCCAAGCCCTCAAAATGATAAAAGGAGTTCTATAGTGCAATGAATATAATGTTTTATTCCTTGCACTATAGTTTCCTTTACTCCCCACCCTCGCGATGCCCCTCCCCTGCGCCCCATCCTCATAAAGAGCTAAAAAATAAACTTTTAACACTTAACTGATTCCAGCGCCGATGTAGTTCAGTGATGGGTTGGTGCTCCGCAGACAGGGGAGGGCTAATGCTAATGTGCATATGCGATGAGTGCATTAGGCCCTCCCTTGTTGCAATGCTTTCCTATGGGGATTTTACTAACTGGATCCAGCATCAGTTAGATAGACAATCAAAAGTCTGGTAAGATCCCAGAAGTGCCTGTAGTGGCTGTCTGATTTACATCCACTAGAGGCAGTCTTAGTCCTGCAATGTAACCATTGAAGTTTCTCTAAAACTGCAATGTTTTACATTGCAGGACTAAGTGGGACTGTCACATTGCACCCAGACCACTTCAATGAGCTGAAGTGGTCTGGGGGCCTATAGTGTCCCTTTAAGCCTGTTATAGCCACATTTTACATGTCTTTAAAAAAAATATAGGAATTTAGAAGCTATAGCAATTATGAACCCTAATATACTTTTGAATCATTCCAAATTTCCATGTGATGGTTTCTAGCGAACATGACATTTCTTGTTTTAGCCTTTCTGTGATTATGATAGTGGTTCTCAATCCTGCCTTACAGACGTTCATGCTGTAGGCATAAGTTGGGGATATATTGGTTTCAGAGTTGAACTAAAGAATGTCTTGCATTGTGTTCCTACATATTATCATTGCATGTACATGCATCAGACTATGCACACTGTGTCAACTTTCACTGTCCCTGGGTTCAATCAAGGAACTCATGATGTCACAGCAGCATATAATAAGCCCAGTAGGCTGTGAATCTTTCGTTAAAAAGGGATTAGCCTTGACTGTCCCTTTAAAAATTGAGTATGAAGCGATCCATTACAGGCATACAATAACATTAAGTGTAACAGAAACAATCTCTAATAGCTGTCATATAGCATTGACTTAGTTCGTCCATCTTAAGACGCAATTATGTGGATGATTCACCATTAAATTAGCTACTCTAAAGCTTTGGGATAGATAGAATGTATGTGTAATTTTATTCAGGCACAACTATAATTTCAGCTGATTGGTTCTAGCTAATTCCCTCAAATAGTATCAATTTCCATTTTTATGGCTGTCATTCACATTGTTTACCTCTGGTGCATAAATACACTTCTCTTTTCACAGTCTTTTATCCCACTCAGCAGAACATGTTCTAAGCTTCTTGCCTTTAGCTGCTGCTTGTATACATCGGGGGTTAGTACGTGGAACAATTTGACATCACAATTTACTCATAGGAATAAATTAGGAAAATTTATATTTGCAAGGAAAAGAGCTGCGATACTTAACTAATTCTGGGAAACGATGAAGGATATAAGTGCACAGAGAATAGTGGTTTAGAATAGACTAGATGTTTTGTGTGTTTTTGCATTGCCTATGAATATTAAATATTTACATAACTTGACAGCCAGTAGAACACCTGAGACATATAAAGTGCGAGATTTAGAGGACACTCAGACAATATTAAAGCATATCAATTCTCAGGATAGAATTACTTAAAGGACCACTATAGGCACCCAGACCACTTCAGCTTAATGAAGTGGTCTGGGTGCCAGGTCCAGCTAGGATTAACCCTTTCTGCTGTAAACATAGCAGTTTCAGAGAAACTGCTATGTTTATAATAGGGTTAATCCAGCCTCTAGTGGCTGTCTCATTGACAGCCGCTAGAGGCACTTCCGCGCAACGCACTGTGATTTTCACAGTGAGAAGACGCCAGCGTCCACAGGAAAGCATTGAGAATGCTTTCCTATTGACTGGCTGAATGCATACCGTGCATGCGCATTCAGCCGATGACGGGGAAAGGAGGCGGAGAGTCCTCACCGCCGAGGGAGCCCGGCGGTGGAGAAAAGGTATGTGTTTTACCCCTTCCTCACCCTAGAGCCAGGCTGGAGGGGGGCCCTAAGGCAGGGGGTGGGGGGGACCTAGAGACCCTATAGTGCCAGGAAAACAAGTATGTTTTCCTGGCACTATAGTTGTTCTTTAACTGAAAAAATGCAAACATAAACCAACAAAGATTTATAGCTCTAACTTCTGGAATCTAGCATCCAAGAGGACCGCCACTAGCAATGAACTCATGTTACCACTAGATTTGTGAATTGTGATTTGTCTCGATTTTCAGCGATTGGTAGGTAACCCTGGAAAAATCATGAAACAAATTAAATAGGCAATGAATCAACAGTTTCATGGAGTTCCGTCTGTGAAGAATTAAAAAAGAGTTGATGGGGAAATTTTTTTTGATGGTTAAGGGGCTGCCACGAGATGTTAATTTTATTCATAGATCATCTGAGAACAAATAACCAATAAAGGAAAAAAGGAGAAGTTTTAAGAAAACTATATTCATATTTTTAATAAATATATATTAGTGTAGAGTTTTAACTGCTGCTCCATTATTCCCCTCTATTGGTGGCTTGTTCTCACTTGATCTGTGAACCAAATGGTAGGAAAATGCATATTACGTACATATTTCGACATACACTGATTAGCGCACTTACCATTTAGGTTCATCTGAATAGTTTTTTCGCGAAATAATGGCATAGGTGAAATTTGTCCGCACTGAAATGCCACATGCATAAGTCCTGAGTCCCGAATTAACCAAAACAAAAAAAAAATATTTTGCCCAATTAATTCAGCCGAACCAAATTAGTTTTTATTTATGTAGTTTATCATTTTTAAACAAAGAAAAGAAAGAAAAGAAAAATCCATGTCAGCGATAGACACCCCAGTTAAATATGCATAGTTTAAACACTGCAATGGCGTTTACACAAAATGGATGATAAATATGTAGATTTAAACATAAAATAAAAGAAAGAAGGGGATTGTAGAGGGAGAAAGGGTAGGTGGATATTTTATTTACATTTGCCTATTTGGGGTGGGGCATTTTTCCAGAGATTTTGTATGCAAACCCCCTAGCACTGTCACCACCTTATATTTCAGCCAGGAGCTCCAAGTCTCTATGAATTTGTCTGATCAATCTTTGAGGGCTGCTGTCTGTTTCTCCATTGCTCTAATCTCCTCAATTCTGTCTATCCACTGTCTACCCACTGTCAGGATGCCGACCAGGAGATAGTCAGGCATGTATTGCGAAGTAGCAAATCTGCCAAAGTAAATTCTATCCCTTGATCAATTGCCTTGGTCATGGCGGCATGTACCTACTTCCAAAAGGTCCGCAGTGCTGCATACTCCCATCACACATGTAGCATGGTGGTCCTTCCCTGCATCTCAATCAGAGCTCTGAGTGCTCCGGAAAGATTCTGTGTAGATGTGTTGGTGTTAGGTGCCATATCGTCAATACTTTGTGATTAGTTTCTCAATATATTTCATACAGAGGGAGCTTTGATGTATTAGTACCATGGTTTTTATCATTGGGGCTCCAGGAAGGTTTCCTCAGATTTTTGCTCGCATTGCGCAGTAAATGCCAGGGGTGGTGCCAAGGGGTCCACCAATAACTTTTGATAAAATACGGAAATGCCCTGTGTAGCAATTCTCTGCTCGCACAATATTCCACAAACTGAAGCACTCTGAACAAGTTTCTCTATAAGGGTGAATCTCTTATTGCCTATGAGTTCCTGCAGTGGTGCAGAGGTTTCCAGAGGCACTTCATCTCCAACTAGTATGGGGATTCTCTCCTGAAGAAATTTTAAGTTGTTGTGGTCTGTTCCCACTTGAAAAGCTGGATTGTTTGTGTTAGGGTACATTGGTCTTTTAAGGACGTGAGTGCCAATTTGAATTGGATGTTATACCATACTTGCAATGTTGGGCCTATTATGGGGTGCCTGTGGACTAACATTGGGGTCTCACTATATCTAACCGCACTGCCCTTGGCAAGGAAACCTCCGAATCCTCTATTTACACTTGGGTGCAGACTCTGCCACTGCACAATTTTAGAGAGGTGCACTGATTGGTAGTATTCCAAATACTGGGCAGCCCATACTCTCCCATCCTATAATGGATATATGAATAGCACTAGTCCACAACTCTCTTCCCTCTTTTGAAAAAAAACTCTGTTTTCCTTAGATTAGACTCAGTTCAAGACTTAGAGGTGGATTTTCTGTTTACATTTTTTTATGTGAGACTTTATATTATATCATTGCATCTTGTGCCTGTGATAAAAATTTGGAGAGAAAAAAAAATCTAACTTAAAAAAAATCTCTATATAGTATTTAGAGTCCTTTTATTGTCTAATATAAAATCATGTCCAGTTAATTAAAATATTTTTTCAGCTTTGTTATACTGACTTCACTGTATAACGCTATTATGAAACAATGTTATTCGTAACAAGATCTTAACATAAAATTATTACTGTCACTTTTCTTCTAATTGGATATAATTTACATAAAGGCCTGCCATGTATTTCTTTTACACTGTATGTTCCAAAATTCTATTATTTAGAAAAAACATTTTTAATGAAAAATAAACTGTGATTTTATATAAAATCAAGTTTAAAAAGTATAAAACTGCAAATGTTAAGTTTAGAATTACCATAACAGCCATGCAGTCCATAAAATGGCATCTGTGCTGTTACCTTTCTTTCTGTGACAATTGATCTCTTGCAAATGAGTATAATCTATGGAATGAATACCAGTCAATTCAAAGCAAACAAGATCTTTTGTATTCCGTGCCCAGCCTTCCTGCAGATTCTAACAGAGGAGATTTGAGAATTCAGAAAAATATGTTATCGGCTTCATATCTTGAGATAATAAGAATAAAAATGTATAAAAAATAACAAAAATATTCTCTCTTATGTGCACTTAACACAGCTCAGTTACTATCTCTATGCATGCCTATCTGTGTCTGTCTTTTGGTCTGTCTATTATCTATCCAACTATTGAAACATACACATTCTATAATATCCAAAAAAATTCAGTCTAGTGGTCACATTGAACATTTTAAGACTTCGCTTTTTATTTTTCAACATCGATAATTATGCAATAACAACACGTTTTCCCTGCTAAAATTACACCTTGAATTTGTCATGTGAGATTTTCTGTAGGACCATTTTTTCCATAGAAGATAGTGGCGAGAATGAGATTATTCTCCAAACTCTAACTTTTCAACTAACTAAAGCTCTGTCGATAAAATACTTTCAGGTCAATTCAAAATGTATTATTTAAACTGAGGGAAGAGCATGAGGTGACCAGGAAAGCAAAGGGTAGAGGAGGGAAGAACATGGAAGATGGTATGGAGGGAATGAGAAACTTGGAGGAAGATATGGGAAGTACGTGTAACAAAGGGAACAAAGAAGTAGATGATTTAAAAAAAAAAAAAAAAAAAAAACAAGGTTAAGTGAGTGTTGAAAAGAGTAAGAGACAAGATGGCAGAGGAGGGAGAGACCAGGGCATCATAGAGGCTGAGAAAGAGTACTAAAATCAGAGTGGAGAGAAGAGTCTATGAGACATGAAAAATTCATGTAGAAGGAAGGGAAGAGGGCTGTTGACAGAACTGAGGGAAACTGTTGACAGAACTGAGGGAAACAAATGAACCATGTTGTATAATAAGACAGAAAGCAGATGAAGGTTGGAGGAAAAAGAAAAACAATGAGGTAGGAGATAGAGACCATAAAACAGAAGGTGGAAGACCTGAATATAGGCACAAAAGGGAGCAAAGTTCAATATATAGTGATAGTAATAGCTGGCAGGTGTTACTAAAGGAATCCATAATTATGTCTTGAATTCACTTGAAATATGTGCTTTTATAAAATATGCCTGAGGAGGATGCAGTTAGTATCCAAAGTAATTGAGCAAGCTGACATGTCTTTCGACATTGGAGTGTCCTTTTTTATATATATTTTTGGCATTAGTAAGAGTAAAGCATGGCTGGAACTGGCTGTAATCGGTATATTGACGCAATAAAATAATATACATGGTTTGGTCTAATGGCATTATTAGAAATTGGTACACTATTCTGTTCAGTGAACTGCTTAGTACGTAGGGAATAAACTGGGGGGGAAACAAACAAACTATCAATGAAACCATTATGTACTTGTAATAAACTGTTAGCTCCTTACCAGTAATAAAACATAACAGTGAAAATACACAGATAATCTTGTTTTCGTTCCTTCATTTGGCTTTTTTCCCTCTAATGTCTAGATATCCGAGTTTTGAGCTATTAACCAGTATTCTGATGCTACTGCTCAGGGGTGGCGTTCAGTCAGCATTCTATTCCATAGTGACCCCAGTGTACAAAACGGCCCAGAAAGCTATGAATAGAATTATGACTAATATCTGTGGAATATGATCAATGAAAGAGACTCTGTGGGATTACAGCCATTAAGATATGGCTGTCTAGTGCATGTGAAGAGTGCTTTCCAATTAGTCTTTGTGACAAACTCAAAGGCCAGTTTGTCATACTGTGCCAGACTGAAAAAGCTGGATGAACTCATCTCTGACATTCCCTGTGCTTTGTGTGCACTTGAGAGATACAGTGGTTTATGAGAGCTAGTTCAGTTATCACTTTCAATATTTATGTAATGGATTGATGGTTAAGGTCCCTAAGGAAGATCAAGAAACTATTGTATAACATGGAACTAATAGAGGACTGAGGATGGTATAGATTGGTAATAGAAGTACAGGAATGTAAGCATGATTGTGTAGGAATGTAGGTGTCACAACTAGATGCTGTTATTGAGCCAGGACTATCATGTGTATGAACCCAAAAAAAAAAGGTTTATTAAACGCGTTTTTCATTCTGTCAATGACACATTTGCTTCCATAAAAAGTGGAAGGGTTTGATAGACAAATACCAATGATTTATACATAACCAAATCAGCCTATTATCTCTGTGTGTGAATATGTACATTGATCTGTCATCCTTGTCTCTGTATAAGCACATTAACACACACTAAATGGACAGCTCCGAAAGGATAATAGTGTTCGGTTATGCGGAAATTTCACATTTCTGTTGATTTTTCATCTATGGTAGAAATGTTATTTGGAATATATATTAATGTCTGTTTTTTCACTTCTAGTATTTTTTTTTTTTTTTTTTACTGTACTGTTGATAAATTGTTCTCAAACATCATTCAGACAGCAAAAAAAAAATATCTATTGTAGGCATTTATTCCCTAAACTGTTAGTTACAGGGAAACTCCTGACTCCTAAAGCACTTTAGCATTCTGACAATCTTTGTGTGAAGAGTATGTTATCTTCTTTGAATTTTACAACAAGTACACATTTCTACAGAAATTGGCATATTTATAAATTAGTCTTGTTACACCCCCTGGCTTTCAAGCAGGCAGTAGGTACAGTTACTTCCTGGTTTGGTGAGCTCAGAGGAGCTATATTCAAGAAGCAGCAATCTATGATTGGACAGGCATAGAAAGGCTGGGCTGTGTTAAAAAGGGATAGAGGGCTTGCAGAGGCAGCAGACCTGCATAATTGTAGCTTTTAGGTTTACCCCCAATTACAAAAACGCATACTAAAATGCATGCATGTTTTCATTTGGGGTATATCTATTAAACCAGGGGTGCCCAAAAGCTAGATCCCTAGATGTTGAAGAACTACAACTCCCATGATGCTTTGCATGCCTTTAGAATGATAACGCATCATGGAAGCTGTAGTTTTAAAACATATGGGGATCTACCTTTTTGGCACCCCTGTATAAAACTGTGATTTTTTTTTTTTCCTAAGGCAAATCTAGGACAAGAAAGCAATTTGGAAAAAACTTAGGAGGGAAATTTAATAGGTGTCATGTTTAGTGGATAAACAAAAATCACATACCTAAAACATCTTCTCTGTGTTGTAGTAGTTTATTCAGTTGTAAAGTGCTGAACAATTAATTAGTTTATTTACTTGTAGTCTATAGGGGTTATACATTATACATTTGCTGATCTATGCTTGTTTTTAGTTATATACAAAAACATAGTGTTATCCAGAGGCACATACAGCTGCAAGATAACATTCATAATTGTTATAGAAGAATCCACTGAAGGTTAAACAAGTCTAATCACCATAAGGATGAAACAAATTCGTTGAGCAATACTTATTGAAAGGTGATGGCCAAGCATTATCGGAGTTGAATGTTAACAAGTTTGCATTGATCCTAATGGGAACGAATGTCTCTTTTTGCAGATACAGCTTAATACTGATTGGCATTGTGAAGTCAATTGAAATTTAGCAGTAACACTGCAGTCCTTTATAAAGCAAAACATGTTAGGGAAGAATAAAATGCTTTCAGTGATGCAGATTAAAGGGAAGCGATATGCAACTTTTTAGCTAAAAAAAAAAAAAACACTTGACCACTTTATGCGGACACCTTGCCATCACACCTATAGGACCTTGTTGGACTTCCCATACCAAAACTAGGGATACTAATATTGAATTGCTGTCCCATTTTGCTGCTATAACAGCTTGTTTTGTCAAAGGTTATCCACAGGATTTTGATTTCTGTCTGTTTGTGCCCTTTCAGCCAAAAGAACATTTGAGAGGTCTTAGCACAGTTCTTATGTGATACTGTGTGCTGGTGGTGTTTAATGGGGATGGGTTAGGGCTCTGTGCAGTATGCTTAAATTCCTCCACACCAAACTCGTCAAACCATGTCTTTCTAAACCTTGCATTGTGCACATGTAGAGTCAGGCCACCATTTTCACTCCTACATCAAACTTTATAGTAGTCACTATACATTCCGATAGGTAGAGGTCTCCTGGTATCTGCCTCACCTAGCCTCTTCCATCGGACTGCCAGAAGGTGATGTATGTTTCAACACTCCATAGAAGACATTTCCCGTGCTTCAGAGTCTAGTGCTAGTCTGCGTTACATGTTTCAGTTCACTATTCTCCGAGTCTACCTTTTCATGTTTGTCATTACTCCTTCATATTTCTGAAAATCATCACTTACAGTTGACCAGGAAAAGGGGGCAATCCTATGACAGCAGCATGTTTAAAGCCACTGACTGTCAATGTCAAAGCAAACCCATGAGGATTTGTGGGTCAGTTACCATACTGTTTTAATTTATCCTACAAGCCAGATTATTAGCAGGGATGGCTATTAGCAGGGATGCATTTACATGTCAAACTCCTGTGGGCACAAAATGTTAGGGCACGCTCCCACTCCCATACCCCAAAAAATAATAAATGAATTTATTAACTGGACGTTGCATGTCTACAAACACCTAAAAAACATATTCATATTTGACAATGTCCATATTTCTAATTGTAATATATTGAGTTTGAATCTGTGAGTATAGAGAGTGTGTTCAGCTGTCTAAATGCGTGATAGGTTAACAATAATGTTAGAAGTGGTTAGGGTAAAGGGGTGGGTTAAGTTTAGAGACAAGTTAAAAGAGTTAGTGTTAAGAAAACTAACACTTCGAGAGGGATTGAAGTAGTGGCATAAGGGCTATTTAGGATTAGAGTTGGGGTAAATTTAGTATTTGGCTACAGGGGGTGTTTTAGGATTATTGAGTTTAGGACTTAAGTTGGATTCAATTTAGTATTGGGGTACATAAGCTGTTACATTTTTAAGAGGAGTTGAAAGGATTAAGGTTTTATTTCCAGGTTTAGGCTTTGAGTGTTACATAGTTACATAGTTACATAGTTAGATAGCTGAAAAGAGACTTGCGTCCATCAAGTTCAGCCTTCCTCACACCTGTTTTTTGCTGTTGATCCAAAAGGCAAAAAAAAAACAAAAAACAAAAAAAAAAACCAGTTTGAAGCACAATTTTGCAACAAGCTAGGACAAAAAATTCCTTCTTGACCCCAGAATGGCAGTCAGATTTATCCTTGAATCAAGCAGTTATTACCCTACATTGAAAGATTATATCCTTGAATATTCTGTCTTTGCAAGTATGCATCTAGTAGCTGTTTGAACATCTGTATGGACTCTGATAAAACCACTTCTTCAGGCAGAGAATTCCACATCCTGATTGTTCTTACAGTAAAAAAAACCTTTCCTTTGCCTTAGACGAAATCTTCTTTCTTCCAGTCTAAACGCATGGCCTCGTGTCCTATGTAAGTCCGGTTTGTGAATAGATTTCCACACAATGGTTTGTATTGGCCCCGAATATATTTGTATAATGTTATCATATCCCCTCTCAGGCGACGTTTTTCTAAACTAAATAGGTTTAAATTTATTAACCTTTCTTCATAGCTGATATGTTCCATTCCTTTTATTAATTTTGTAGCCCGCCTCTGCACTTTTTCTAGTGCCATGATGTCCTTCTTTAGAACAGGTGACCAAAATTGCACAGCATATTCAATATGTGGTCTTACCAGTGATTTATAGAGAGGCAAAATGATATTCTCGTCCCGAGAATGAATGCCCTTTTTCATGCACGACAATACCTTACTGGCCTTGGCCACTGCTGATTGACATTGCACATTGTTGCATAGTTTGTTGTCTATAACAATTCCCAAGTCCTTTTTGTGTGTTGTTATCCCTAATTCACTTCCATTAAGGGTATACGTTGCTTGTGTATTCTTTACGCCGAAGTGCATAACTTTGCATTTTTCAACATTAAATTTCATCTGCCATTTGAGTGCCCAGTCCCCCAGTCTATCTAAAGCCCTCTGCAGAGTGTTGCAGTTGGGAAGGTTATTTGCAAAGTACTCGTTCTCCCATTTCTTCTGTAGACTAGTCAGATTGATTGATGATATTAGTGCTGGTTATACACAGTTTGAATCAGATAAAGCATCCCCTGCTCCTCCTGCAATGCATTTCCTTTGTGAGAGGTTACTAGTGGGCAGATAGGAAGTGATCTCTTCCATTTCCTGTCCAGTCTTACACAGACACTGCAGTAGCTGGGACAGCACTGCTCAAAAAGGCACATTATTTAGTACTATAAACAGGCATCCCCTAGTGGACAGGCATCTGTAGGCAGGTGTCTATGGTACCCAATGGGAGATCAAACATTGCCCTTTAGTGTATTATTAGTTAGCTGTGCACTACTCAAAATCCCTTTGTCTGTTTCAATAGCGAATATTTTTGGTACTACTGCAATTTGCCATTAAAGTGAAGTTTAAACATACCTGCCAATGTAAAGGCAGATTTACTAACCTTTCACCTTGTTGCTTTGGGATAAAAGGCACAATTTCTAATGAGACAGATTTGGTGATTCTTATACATTCCTTCAAATTATGTAACCTTATGTTAGGCATCCATAAGGTTGGTTCAGTACTGTAGTATTACTGTATAATACAAAAGCAAATACAAAACACATAAATTAAACTTAGCACTAAAACTCTCAGTGCTCTTGACTGGGAAAATGACTTTTGTTTTCTTCGGCTCAAATGTATAGACAAAACCAAACTTACATACTATCTAAAACCCCTATGTCCATTTAAATCAGGCTTCCCCAAACTCCGGCCCTCCAGATGTTGCTGGAATACAACTCCCAGGATTCTATGAATGAAACAGATAGGCTGAGAATCATGGGAGTTGTAGTTCAGCAACATCTGGAGGGCCGGAGTTTGAGGAAGCCTGATTTAAAGGAACACCATAGACACCAAAACAACTTTAGTTTAATAAAACATTTTTTTGTTTATAGACCATGCCTCTGAAGTCTCACTGCTCAACTATTTGCCATTTAGGAGTTAAATCACTTTTGTTTCTGTTTATGCAGCCCTAGCCTCATCTCCATTGGCTGCAAAATTGTTTCAATTTCAATCAGATGTAACAAACTTTAAACGTTTTTATTTACTGCTTTGTAAATTGAACTTTAATTACATACAGGAGACTCCTGCAGGGTCTAGCAAGCTATTGGCAGAGCACGAGATAATACGTTCTAAATTAAACTGAATTTGCAATAAAGGAAGTGTAAACATTAGATGATTCTTTACAGGAAGTGTTTAGGAAAGCTGTGTAAGTCACATGCAGGGAGGTGTAACAAGGGATGTATGAACAAAGTGATTTAACTCATAAATAGCAAATAATTAAGCAGTGAGGCTGCAGGGGTATGAGCTATACACCAAAACTGCTTCATTAAGCTAAAGTTGTTTTGGTGACTATAGTGTCCCTTTAAATAACAGAGGTTTTTGCTACCACTGTTATGGTCATTAAAGTGTAAGCTTACCTACCAATGTCACGTAAACTTCTGTTGTTTAAGTTAACATAGGGATTTGGGAGTCTGTTACCTGCATATAAGCTACTTCTACTCAGACATAAATTAGGAAGGAGTAGCAGAATGAGTTCTGTTGATAGATTCCGTTTGAGTAATGTTTCATTTTTGTTTGCCATGCATTTCAATCACTTAGTAAGTAATTATAGTCTGATTACAGTTTAGCCTGATAAAAAGAAAATTACAGATAATGTATTCATGTAATTATTATTTAGGTGTGGAGTATGTCGTTTCAGGCAAAATAGTTAGCACTGTGTTGGCTGTACTTATAAATAGATACGTACATAAAGTTAAATGATGTGTTAATCGCTGCTGCTGCTCTTTTACAAAGTGGGGTTTATTCACTAAACACCGATTTTTTTTGATTTTTTTTTTAATGAACTAAAAAAACGAATTGCACAATTTAGGCTTAAATTATTAGTATTATGTTTACTTATGCCCAGTATTTAGCAAAGATGTATTTGTGAGGTGTTAAAAATATATAAAGTAGAAATTCCCATCTCTTTATTCCGTAGCATATGAGCTCTCTGTTAGTTATTGGTATAAGCTCTGTTTTTGCAGCTCTCAGGCAGCATAGAGAGTAGGAGAAACAGAAGCAATATTTTATTTCTCCACTTCTAATGCAATGTGCGCAGGGCCAGGTTAAGAGCCCAGTGGGCCTGGTGCTGATAATTATGATGGGCCTAATTACAAAATCTTATTGACCAAAAACACTAAAACAGTCCTACCTCGAGGTCTCAGGACCGCCATGCTGACGGCCCATCCTTACTAGTGCAGCACAGGCAACCCCAATATATCAGGGTGACAACTTCTCTATAACAATGTTATTAGCCCTAGCAAGCATGTTATTCTATGATCTAACTGCACTAGCCTGTTTGCATATCTAACATTATATATCTGCAATACTTGTGTAGACAATAGCCTAATTTCTGTAGCGATCAAGCCAGCTCACAGCATAAACCTATTCTTAAAGTTGATACTCTACTGTTACCACTACCTAAGCCTACCTATACTATAAAATTGTGCATGTTACTCGTATGTCCCTCATGTAAAGCGACAAAAATGTTTGAGGACTGCTTTTGGGGCACCTCAGGCCTGCCTGTACAACTTATATGCACTACAAAAATAAAGAATTAAAAAAAAAAAAAAAACAGTCCTACCTCCTAAGCGTCATGTATCTGATGGAGATGATGCTGTAGAGAAACTCATAGGATGCAACTATGAGAAAACACATACCCTTTGCTAATCTCATGCTTTCATCTTTCAAGTAAACCCATACCCCCTAACAGCAGTGTCCAGTAAAGCAGGTTTAATGCAAGTCTATGTATGCGGTAAAAGGGTGGGCTACTGACACAAATCACATAACCAGAATGGCCGAAAGGAGAACATACACTAAAAGGGGGAATGTCTGTGTCCCTATGTCTCCCAGTCCCTTAGTGTTTGTGTCCTCATGTCTCCCAGTGTCCCCATGTCCCTAGGGGACATTGAGAGACATTGACACACTGGGAGACATGGGGACACAGATGCTAGGGAACACTGGGAGACCTGGGAAATCTGAGACTCTTGGGGACACTGGGTGACAGACACGAGGGGACATGGGGAAACATGGGGCACTGAGACACTGTGATATATAGGGGACACTGGAGACTTGATAAAGACCTGGGTACAGGTCGAAACGTTGCGGTGTCCAATAAACCTGCCGTAATCTATCACAGTGAGTGCCTGAGATTTTTTCTTTTATACTAGGGGACACTGAGACACTAGGAGACATGGGGACACAGAGACATTGGGAGACTAGGGGACTTTGGGAGTCTAGGGAACACTGAGACACTAGGGACACTGGCACACTACAGACACTGAGAGACACCAGGGACACATGGGGATACTGAGATACTAGGGACACTAGCTGGGAGACATGGGGACACTGCCATGTCTCCTATGTCTCAAAGTCGCCCAGTGTCCCCATGTCTCCCTGTGTCTCCATGCCTTTCAGTGTCCCCATGTCGCCCAGTGCCCCCTAGTGTTTGTATCCCCATGTCTCCCAGTGTCTCTTAGAGTCTGTGTCCTCATGTCTCCCAGTGTCCTGATGTCACTAGGACACTAGGGGACACTAAGAGACATGGGGACACTGGGAGACATGGGGCCACTGAGACACTAGGGACAGTGGCTGGGAGACATGGGGACACAGACTAGGGGCCACTGGGAGACATTGGGCTACTGTGTCCCCAGTGTCTCAGGGTCATGGGCGTCCGAATGGGGGGGTAAAGGGGGGTACTTGGTCCCCCTCCCCCCCCGGATTTTTCAGCTTGTGCTGCTATTTTTCGTTTTAGTGTGAGAATACAGTGCAATACCAGTGCTGGCCAGTAGGTGACACTGTGAATGGAGAAAGGCAGGAAGCTACAGCTTATCCCTGCCTCTCTCTCATGACTGAAACCGCAGGGGAGCAGCACAGAGGCAGCCTACAGAGCAGGTAAGTGAGGGATTGGGGGTGGGGGAGACCGCATAGAGGAAGGTAAAGTAGAAGGAGCAGAAAGGTTCTGCAAGGGGAAGGAGGGGTCAGCAAGGAATAGAAAGGGGCAGCAAGAAGCAGGAAGGGGTCGAAAGGTTTTCAAGGAGCAGGAGGGTAAAGTAGAAGGAGCAGCAAGGAGCAGGAGGGGTCAGCAAGGAGCAGGAGGGGTCAGCAAGGAGTAGAAAGGGTCTGCAAGAGGCAGGAGGGGTCAGCAAGGAATAGGAAGGGGCAGCAGGAAGGAGTAGGGATGGTCTGCAAGGAGCAGGAGGGGTCACCAAGGAGTAGGAAGGGTCTGCAAGGAGCAAGAGGGGTCAGCAAGGAGTAGGAAGAGGCAGCAAGGAGTAGGAAGAGGCAGCAAGGAGCAGGAAGGGGCAGCAAGGAGTAGGAAGGGGCAGCAAGGAGTAGGAAGGGGCAGCAAGGAGTAGGAAGGGGCAGCAAGGAGTAGGAAGAGGCAGCAAGGAGTAGGAAGAGGGAGCAGGAAGGGTCTGCAAGGAGCAGGAAGGGACTGCAAGGAGCAGGAAGGGGCAGCATGGAGTAGGAAGGGGCAGCATGGAGTAGGAAGAGGCAGCAAGGAACAGGAGGGGTCAGCAAGGAGCAGGAAGGGTCAGCAAGGTGTAGAAAGGGTCTGCAAGGGGCAGGAGGGGTCATCAAGGAGTAGTAAGGATCTGCTAGGAGTAGGAAGGGGCAGCAAGGAGAAAGAAGGGGCAGAAAAGAGTAGGAAGGGTCTGCAAAAAGCAGGAAGGGTCTGCAAGGAGCAGGAAGGGGCAGCAAGGGGCAGGAAGAATCAGAAGGAACAGAAAGGACCAGCAAGGGGCTGCAAGAAGCTGGAAGGGGCAGAAAGAAGCAGGAAGAGCTATCAAGGAGCAGAAAGGGATCAGAAAGAGAAAGGAGCAGAAGGGCACAAAATAAGCAGAAAGTAGCAGAAAGGTAAAGGAGCAGAAGGAGCCTCAGAAGACAAAGAAGACTGTGTCAAATGAAGGAGAAGAAAATGAGATTGGAGCACTTCATTCTGGACACCACATCATAAGGCGTTGGTACCTGGGCCTGGCAGGGAAACTTTGGACCTTCTCATCTCCCCAGTTAAAAACAAACAATATCAGTGTTAATGTGTTCACTTTTATTTACTGAGTGTCAGGAAGCACAGAGGGCCGCTGGGTAGGGGTGCCGCTGATTGGCTAGATGGGTCAGCTAGCACTCTAAGCCAATCAGTAGCTCCCCATTCATAAAAACGTAAAACATTTTTATGAATTGGGAACTAGCGATTGGCTTAGAGTGTCAGCTGACCACTCTAGCCAATCAGCGGCACCCATGCGCAACGTCAATCTGCACTTCCTGACACTCTGTTTCAGAAGTCGAATACCACTGAGCGACCTGGAGATCTGGAGCTAAAGGAAGCGTTTGGGGTAAACCATTTGAGAGCGGTTTCACCCCTTCAAAGAAAGAGCACCCAGGGGCCTCCTTGCATCAAAGCATTTTCATTTAGATAAAGTTGTTATGGTGACCAGAATGTTCCTGTAATTTGATGAAAGGAACACTATAGTGTCAGGAATACAAACATATATTGTGAAAACGCTATTCATCCTTGCTTTATGTGAAAATGACTATGCTCCTTCCCTTTCATGACACTGTCAAAAAGGGGCCAAGCATGGATGTCATTACAATTATGCCCCCCCGGAAAAATTCCTGTGGATGTCCATTCTCAGGGTCCCCATGTTCCCCAGTGTCCCAATGTCTCAGCGTCCCCATGTCTCGGAGCTGCTGTCTGGACTCTCTGTGTAGAGCTGCTCCCCCTGCGGATCAGTGAGTAGAGAGAGGCAGGGAGGGAGATGCCGTAACTTCTTATCACTGCCTCTCTCCACACAAACAGCGACCCCTACTGGCCGGCGCTGGTATTGCAGAATAATCTATGTTTATACTGAGACAGACATTTGTATTGCCGGTATTACTGCAATACCGGCACCGGCTGGGCAGCTTCAAATACCTGAGAAATACTTCTGAGAAATACCTGGCAACCCTAAGAAATACATGAGAAATACCTGGCAACCCTAAGAGTAGTGTGTAAAAAAAAAAAAAAATGTAAAAAAAATTTTTTTTATTTTTTTTTTTTAAACCTATGGGCCTATTCCATGGGCCTGGGCCTGGAGCTGCAGCTCCATCAGCCCCTATGTTAATCCGGCCCTGAATGTGCGCCATGGCTGTGTTTGGACCAGGGCTGGATTTCCCATAAGGCCGCTGAGGCCATAGTCTATGGGCAACAGGCAGGAAAGAAGGGCGGTACTCTTTCGCCCAACACCTGCAGCAGCACGTATTCTCCTTCAGGAGAGCCAAATGAATTACAGGAAAATTTGCAGAGATGACGCCAGTGTCAAAACCCCATGTGACCTCTGTACTTTCAGCTGACTGCTGTTACTCCTGCGCAGGGCCGTCTTTAACATTGATTGGACCCTGGGCAACACATACACACACTCAGATACACACACTTTGATACATACACAGGTGCACACACACACAGATAAAAACACTGGCACATCCACACACAGAGAAACACACACATACTGACACAGATATGCACACACACTAAGATACACACAGAGGTACACGTGTAGGGGCGTATTTGTGTGCAGTGTTGGCACAGGAATGGTGGGATGTATGCATTGCCACACAGATGCACACTTACACAAACACTGAGGTACACATAGGAACACAGATATACATGCAGTGGTGTATTTGTGTGCAGTGATAGTGTTGGAATGCAGTGGTGTACTTGTGTGCAGTGTTAGTGTTGGAATGCAGTGGTGTACTTGTGTGCAGTGTTAGTGTTGGAATGCAGTGGTGTATTTGTATGCAGTGTTGGTACTGGAATGATGGGATGTATGCATTGCCATACGCATAAACACACCTTCACACACCAACACTCATATACACACATACAAACTGACACACAAGTACATAGACACAGGTATACATACACACAGATATACATACACACTTACACACAGGTACACATACACACTGACACAAAGGTACACCGCCAGATACACACACACACAGCCAGATATACACACTGAAACAAGCAAAGCGAGATACACACACTGACACTCACACAGGCAGATACACACACACACACACACTGACACAAACAGCCAGGTATACACACTGACACTCACAAAGCAAGATACACACACACAACCAGATGCACACACTGACACACGCACAGCCAGATACACACACACACAGCCAGATACACACATATAGTTAGATACACAGACTGACACACACAGCCAGATACACACACACAGCTGGATACACACTGACCCAAACATAGCCAGATACACACCGACACACACAGAGCCAGATACACACATATTAATATATATTTACATAGTTTACCCACCTTCCTGTCTCCTTACCCTTACAGAAGGGGGGCTGGATGGCCGAGATTGATGGGAATTTGAGAAACATGGCTACCTCAGTCCCTCTCCTCCTCCTCCATGTGTGCCTTCGTCTCCACAGCCAGATACTCTGCCCTCTCCTCCTCCATGTGTGCCTTCTCCTCCCCAGCGGCACTCTGTTACTTGGGAAGAAGTGGTCTCACCTCACTTAAAGTGCCAGAGGCCTTTGATTACTTCATCTGCCTCAGGCCAACAGGAAATTTCTCAGTATCTTGGTGGGCTGTCCGGTCCTGGTTGCGGGCTGGGGACCCACTGGGCAGCTGCACCATTTGCCCCTCGTTAAAGGTTGCCCTGCTCATGGGAACCTAATGCTGCTAGGCAGTGCATTAAAACCCTAGGTGTGCAGTTAAGGAGGCTATTAGCAGAGGGAAGGAGAAAAAAGAACAAGTGCTGGAAGAGAGGAGTGAAAATGGAAACCAGTGGTGTAAGGGGAAATGAGAAGAAGGGCACAATGTTGAAAGGGGGGGAAAGAAAAAGTGATGGAAAAATAAATAAATAGAGGGAATTAGAGAGAGAGATACAAGGGGTCTGATGAAGACTGGAGACATACATGCACACTAACCATTCACACAAATACACATCTGAATGCACACACTGGCATTCTGCAAAAATTACACACTCTGCACAAATACACCACTTAGAGATTATAAAATGTAAGGCCAAAATAGATAACTTAAAAAAACATAACAATATATATATTGTTTCCAGTGCAGTGATTCTGGTCTAAATGTGGTATTTATAGCTAATGTTAATAGTACGATTTCATATAACAATGCTATGTCTAATCCATACCTTTCCACAGTTTGGGAATATTTCCATAAATGTTGTGTGTCTGCATTTTAATTGAATGTATCTCTGCTTGCCTTCTCAGTTCTATGGCTCTGTGGCTTGCTGGAGATGCCAATCAGGGTGCCAGTCTAGTAATATGGTTTCCTTAGCAATGGGTATTTCATGGGATGCTTTGTAAGAGAAACTCATTAGTCTCACTGGAAATGAGATTATTTGCTTGTTAGTGACAACATTTAGCAGTACTCGCATAATTTGCAAAGAGCATTAAAAGTGTCAACAGACAATGATATTTAATACATTTTGTTCTCTGAACAGACATGTGTTTCTAGTGGAATAACATTGAAATTAGACCCATCATTACAGCACGTTTGCGTCCTTCGTAAAACCTGTTCCTATCCTCTGTTATCAGAGGATCCAGGTTGTCTAGTTTTGAGAGCAGATTTATCTGGACAGATTTATCTGATGGAAGACCGATGCCACCAAGAAGGGCAGATCACTCTGCTCTTCCAATAAATAAATTGCACACAAATAAGTTAATAAATGTTCAAGTTAAATAACGCTTATTTTCCTTATCTCTTTATAGTCCATACAAGTTCCATTTCATATTATGGTGATATACTTTAAACAGATAGAAGCAGCTATCCATCACACTAGCTGCAGAGGACTGAGGACTGTGATGGGAGTTACAGTGCACAGCTGCTTCGGTGCCCTAAATTGTCTATCAGTCAGGGCTAGACTGGGAAATATCAAACCTTTGAAACAGCACTCCTAAGATCATTTCCATTAACGTATACACATCTTGTATATGTGAGTGTCCAATGTGTACTGCATCTATATGTAAATATCTTTAATATGCAATGCATTATGGATACATGCTGCAAAGTAAGATGTTTAAATAATATATCATCTCATAAGATCCAGAGATCCAGAGGGGAAAAGTCTAGAGCAATTTTCAATAAAATCTTCAGTGTAGTGTGGAAGGGGGGGGGGGGGGGGAAGGGGGGGGGGGGGGTATAGCTGATATGCAATCAGCCATGGTCAGAGTTTGGCAACTTTAGCCTCAACTTTGCTATTTGGATTCAGTTTGTTACAATTCATATTTTAGTGAGTAACAGAAATTTTCTACATTTCCTCCTACCTCCCTTAATAATATATCCTCTCGGTAGGCCCACTATCCTGGTCACTTTTTTGTCTTCCTATACCCCCATAATCCACAAGCTCTTCCTCCGGTCTACTTATTTTTTAATGTTCTCCTTTGTTATGGTTCTATCCCCCACCCAATCTTTGCATTTGCTGTTATCTTCTCTTGAGGATTACACCTCCTTCTCATTACCCTTACACCGGATTGAGCATAAAGACAATACCTGTGGTCTAGCAGCCATACTCTGTTCTCTTCACTGATATCAGGGGAGCCACCAATTTGGGAAATAGAGAGAAGTCAATGCTTGCAGGAAGCACATACTGCTTTTGTCTCACATGGAATATCCTGGGCCTATCAAAATATCACTGTACCAGCCCATAGCTTTCCCCAACCGGCACGATGGGCCGGTGCTCCAATAATGGAACTGCCTTGCACAGCTTTTTCTCTCATTTAACAACATATCTTACTGACAAGGGGGAGGACCGTAAGCATCTGCCACACTAATAAAATGGGTGACAGAGTTACCATCGGCATTAGTCTTGTATGCCCCAAGGCCAGTCCAGTCTTGTAGATTGATGTGCTGGTAGTGGTAGGCTTGCACATAAATAGGCTGCTTCAGTCTCTAATTCGTCAGGAATGATTAATTGTCACACTACTAAGGTGTAATGCTGTATAAATTGATTTAAATTGTTAATATTTTTGTATTTTACTATTAAACCCAGTCATTGCATTCTGTTCTTTGTAAAATGGTGATCGGAGATAGAGCTGGGGGGCCTCTGCTGTGAAACAGAATCAGTGATGGTAGTTTAATAGACACGGATTTATATATTTTAGGATTGCAAAAATGTTTTTATGTAATATAGCAATTAGTATTACAGAAATTCCTATGTACACAAAAATGTTACATGTTAGGGTTTGTCTATATATTGCATTTATATGTTCCTTAACCCCTTAACCCCTTAAGGACACATGACATGTGTGACATGTCATGACACCCTTTTATTCCAGAAGTTTGGTCCTTAAGGGGTTAAGGACACGTGACATGTGTGACATGTCATGACACCCTTTTATTCCCGAAGTTTCTGCAACTCCATGTACCTGTAATATGTATTGTGTAAAGTACCCAAAGTCTTTTTTATATATATGCACACCCATGCGTTGAAATCTTCCCATGTGTTTTCAAACGGAGAGAACGAGTGTTCTCAGATGTTTCAGTCACTTCTGTGCCGCCATGTCTTAAATGGAAATATTTACAAAAAGCTGTAAAACTAACTAATAGTAACTTTTTTTCTGAATAGTCCTTGCCTATTTTCACCCGTCAAAAGAGACTAGAAATCGTTTCTTTAAAAAACATTTTCTGTCTCATTGTCATTTGCATTACCCCTTATGAGCTTTTTCTCTTCATATCGCTTATTGTATGCATGCCTTTTAGTATAATTGATGTGTTTGCTTTACCTTACACCCTGTTTCCTGTTTGTTTGTTTTTCCTTATAATTGAAAGGCATGGCAGGATTTCTTTGCATACTGGCTCACATAACAAAAAATGATTAATTTAATGCATTAAATCACAGTGGGTTTAATCTAGACCGGGGGACCCTTTAATAAAAGGATTTTTTTAGAGCTCTGTTAGCATAGATTTTGCCATTATTCAACCTCCTGATAATCATTACCTTCTCTATGTTCACACCATAATTCTTCTTGTGCTAGCAACTTTATTTCCCTTAACTTTATACTATGAACCCTCAAAGTAAAGTTAATTCACAATCATATCACCTCCTATTTCATTATCTTTCCCAGGCATATTATTATCCTTCACAATTCATCAATCCTACAATATAATCTTTCCTATATATTTCCTCCCATTTACCTTGCCCTTGTGTGCTGACGATTCCTTTTCATTAATAACCCCCATATTATACAGATATAATCATTATTTCCCACTCACTTAGTATCACAGGTGACGATTGTGCTTAGTTTCCCTTTCATGTCATGCAAGAAACATTGTTTCAATTTATTATTCATTTATCATTCACAGAAAAACATTCTGACTTCGAATCTCTGATTATTATTAATATTAATATTATCGCCATTTATATAGCGCCAACAGATTCCGTAGCGCTTTACAATATTATTAGAGGGGGGATTTAACTATAAATAGGACAATTACAAGAAAACTTACAGGAACGATAGGTTGAAGAGGGCCCTGCTCAAATAAGCTTACAGTCTATAGGAGGTAGGGTATAAAACACATTAGGACTTTTTCTATAGAAAGCGTAAAAAATATTAATTGTCAAAGTATTTAAATGGTGATATCTGACAATTCTGCTATCTCAGTCTATTTTTCTGTTTTTTCTTTTTGGGGTCATCAAAAATTATCTATAAAACAGCTCTGGTTTGCAGCCTGTCAAACTAAGCATCTGTGCAGATATAGCACATTGTTGAAAAGCACCAAGACAACGTTAGCTTAATAAAGTAGTTTTTAGTGTATAGATCATACTCCTGTAGTCTCACTGCTCAATCCTCTGCCATTTATGTAGTCCTAGCCACACCTCCCCTTGATGTGACTCACACAGACTGCATTATAAAAATGTTCCTTTTTCATTCAGATGTTAACTTGCTTTAGATGTTTTTTATCTCCTGCTCTGTAAATTGAACTTTAATCACACACTGGAAGCTCCTGTAAATTCTAGAAGGTTATTAACAGAGCAGAAGATAATAAATTCTAGATTAAACCGCCTGTGAAATAAAAGAACCTAGAATATCTAGGTTCTTTTTCAGGAAACTTCATTAAGTTAAAGTTTTTTTGGTGCATATAGTATCCCTTTAAAGAGCACTTTTACCATTGATGTGATTTGTTTGGCCCCATTCCAGTGCTACCCCTACCATCCCCACTTCCGAGGGTTTAAAAAAAAATAAGTTTGGAGCAAGCATACACGAAGGAAAAATATTTTTGCCTTAAAGTCCTATGTAAGTTATATAATAGGAAATGGATAGGTATAATAGTGTACTTAAAAAGCAACATTTTATTCTTAAACTACTAAGTAAAAAACTGTGTGACTGCTTAATAATCAGCCTCCATTCATGGATCCTGACTTTGGCTTCTTTGCAAGTTTAGATATGGTGGGCTCAGCTTGCCTTGATTGCAATAGCAGGTATTCTCTTAAATTGTTGCTGGATGAGAGTCAATGTAAATTGCACAGTCGGAAGCAAAGTTCATTGCTGACCCTCTTAGCTCCACATATACTAATGGATTGCCTGGATGCACATGCAGCTTTGAAAATTTTCCTTTATCAAGTGGTGAGAATTCTGCTGTTAGAAAATTATATTTAAATTCACGTGTTAGTCTTTTAAGACTTATCAAATTGTTTAAAAGAATCTTGAATTTATGGCACTTTGAGATAATTTTTTTAGCACTCAGAAAAAAAAAAGAACTGTGCTTTTATATAAAATTGCATACGCAAGCTCATTTTCTGTCCAGGCTGATATTGTTGTGTGATATGAGCTGTGCAATATACTCAGATATGTTAATTTGCCTGTATATGAGAATGTCTGTTTAATAGTAGGTTACATAAGTATCTTCAAAGAAGTGAGTTGAAAGTAGAAATTCACATGTTCTATTGTAGGTATATCTCGACAATCCCGTGTGTGCCCAACCTCCCTATCATTAGTTGTGTAGCCAAGAATGTCCTAGTTACCAATTACATTGTTAAATAGTTACATAGGCTGAAAAGAGATATACGCTCTTTCTCACATCTGTTTTTGCTGTAGATCCAAAAGAAGGCAAAAAAAAAACAATATAAAGCACTTTCCAAAATTGTGGACCTCTGAATGGCAGATCCTATGTTATTGCAAATTTTCATTCAGTTACTATTTAAACATCTCTACAGACTCTGAGAAAACCACCTTTCTTTTGCTTTAGACTAAATCTCCATTCTTCCAGTCTAAATGGGTGACCTTATGTCCTATGTATAGTCCTGTTTTTTTTTTATAAATTTCAAGACAATGGTTTGTATTGACACAGAATATATTTGTATAAAACTATCAAATGCTGTTTTTCTAAAATAAACAGATTTACATTTTTTTTAACATTCTTTATTTTTGAGTTTTGAAAGCATTACATGTATTCAGTATGAGCACTCCGATGGAGCGGTTTGTAACAGAAATAGAATTAAATAAAATAAACAAAGAAAGATTATAACAATGTTGTGGTATATAAAACAGCATGGTATGGTTGCGTGAGCTATTCCAAACAGATTTAAATTTGTTACCCTTTCTTCATAACTAAAATCCTCCATTCCTTTTGTAAATATTGTAGCCCGCCTCTGCACGTTTTCTAGGGCCATAATAATATCCTTTTCTAGAACAGATCCCGAAAATTCAACAGCATATGTAAGGTCTGGTCTTACCATTTATTTATGATGAAGCAAAATTATATTTTCCTCCAAATAATTAATGCCCCTTTTTTTGCATGACAATATCTTAGTGACCTTAGTGAGCTGCTCATTGCCATTGCCATTGTTGCCTGATTTGTTGTCTATAACAATTCCCAAATATTTCTCATGTGTTGTTGTCGCTAATTCACTACCATTTAGGGTGTAAGTTGTGCATTCTTTCCCCCGAATTCCTAGCCTAAAGCTGACACCACAATGTGGTTACAAATATTGAATTTGTTATTCTTAGGGAAGGGTCCAGAGTCACATGTGGGTATATTCCTTCTGGACCTGTTGAATAATGCCATTGAACTATTTTTAATTACTGTTACACTTTACCCTGTGTTGTGTCACCATGATTTATTTAAAAATATACCGTTGTCAGTTTCTTTCATGCCAAATACTAAAGAAAATAAAAAATATATCTCTCCTCTTCAAATCCTAAAAAAACAAAGTACCTGTCATTTTAAGCAGTTAGAAACATTGCCAATGTCAATTGGCAGAAATGTAACAATAAAATTGGGGCTCCAGTGTCAGACACCACTGCCCAAAGCATCCTTCCTCTCTGCCTCTGCAGTATCAGGAAGGCTTTTAACCGGGTGATAGTTCTTTTAAACAGTAGAGGAAGACCTAGTTTAAATGAAATAGTTTTATACAGTTTTATATAAAACTGAGGAACAGCACCAGGGGACTTGATGACATATAAATACTACAGCACGTCTTCAGCTTTGTTTTCTCCATCAGATCTGCACAACCGCACAAAAAAAAAAAAAAGAATTAAAAAAAAAAGTCAGTCTATTTTAGTATGTAATTTCTTCAAAAGTAGGACCTAGCCGTGTTTTCAGGTGAAAATAAATATATAGCAGTAAAATGGATAAATAAATAAATAAAATCAGTCTGTGAGATACACTGCACGCATGTGTACCTGAATATAGGGTAGTCCTATAGGTGCCATTAAACATCAAATTATCTGTGGATTCTGGGATGTCAGAGCTCACATAAGGAAGAAGACAAATGGCGTCCATTTTTTGCAGTTCATTCAGATCAAAATATTGTTTAAAATAAACGTGACATTTACAGTTTATTGTAGAAAAAACAAACCAAAAAAAATTATATGATGGCACCATAACCTAGTATAAAATACACATAAAAAAAAAAAAGAGGGGGGCGGGGCCGGACCGCCGAGCTGGATGGCTGCAAGCTAAAGCAGCTCCTGCAACTCACTAGAGAAAACTCTCTAAACCATGTTTTGCCACCCAAGACTGGACCGACAGCGAAGTAGCCTAGAGCTGAGGAACTACAGGACCCGGGGAGAGGCTGGCTCGTCGAGCTTCAGTCCCCTGGGGAAGAAATCTAAGTTGCCCCAACCGGGGCCTTCTCCGGTGGAGAGTGGGGTGGACGGCCGCTGCCCCACTATCCTGCACAACAGACCCCAGCCAGGGGTACAATCCGGTGCGGATCCGGCTCCGCCCCCCCCCCTATGGACCAGGGGGGGATCCTGGTCCTCACCCTGAGACCCAGACACCGCAAACGAGGCCAGAGAGCCCCGACCGCCACTTTCAAAATGGTTGGCGCCATGTGCGCAAATGGAAAGGAGAAGACCTGCTCCCTCCTCAAACTAGCAGCAACTAAGGCGGCTCTTACCTCCCGATCCTACCACTCAAAGAGGCGGCAAAAATCGTGCTTAATCTCACAGCCATTCAAGCCTGTGCTGAGCTACTCAGGTGACACGAGTAAGCAGAAAACAACGGCTGCATTGAGGAGACGGAATACCGAGAAGCGACCATTCCCGCCTGGGGCGATCACGCCAACCGCCATGCGGGACATCTCTACAAGGAGACGGCCCTGCACTCACATACCTCCCAGCCCCGCGGGAAACACCCGGCTCCAGACCATGGTGGACACCAGCCGGCGGAAGACCGCAAGCGGCTAGCTCAGCAAACAAAAACGGCAGCGGGGGAAATCCAGTGAAGACTGCAGAATACCTGCTCTGATGGACGATTGCCCCTTGCCACACAGACACGGCAGAGCAGGTATCGCATAAAGACGGGACACTCCCTATCAGAAAGGTTTCAGGTCCGCCAGGATGCCAACTCCCTCAAGCTGAGGCGGTTTGGGAAAATCTGATCAACCTGGGTGACAGCCTACTTAGTCTCTCTAATATCTATACTATGTCCTAACTAGACCCAGCTTAAAAGTTATACTCTTACTAGTCCTAATAGGCAACCACATGTTTGTAAACCATAAATAGCACCCAGTCAGCTGTTATGCCTGTTTCCTAGCTAATATGTCTAGCATGCAAAACACTAGTTAGTACTATCTCTAAAACTTTAACTCATGAGGTCAGCCAGTATAGCCTAGGTCTTATCATTTGCAGAGGTATAGCACCACTGACTATTACCTTGTTTTAAAAAGAGAAACACAACCTTATGCTGTTAGGACACTGCCCAATCTACCCAACCACGCTAAGCTAACTCGCGACTCAACTATCTCATGTTATGTATAAGCTTGATTCACGTTTTCCTAAATAACTTTAAAATGTATTCTTGATTACCCCAATGTACCAAGCGATCATATCCAGCGAGGGGAGTGCCATTGGGGTACCCCAAGCCTGTTGTAATTATTCTCTGCACAGCAAAAAAAAAAAAATATTAAAAAATAAATAAATAAATAAATAAAAATGTTTCTTTATCGATGATCATAATGCCTTGACTTGCGGCTGTCATCTCTAAAAGGTAATTTATTCACTATCCCTGTTGCTTTCATTGTTCGTTGTCTGCATCGCTAATTGCATTCAGTCAATACCTTCTTGGTAAAATGATGGCACTTTCATTTATTGTTTAAGTACTTTTTTCACAGGCTGATTTGGGATTACTTTATCAACAGCTAATGTCTCGTAGGCTTATCAAATGGCAAACCGATTGTCTTGAATCTTATGGGATCTTTACTTTCACAGATAAAGCAGTTATAAAATACCAAGTCATTTTAAAGGAAGTGGCTATTTCGGATGTTGCATATTGTAGAAAAAGAATATAAAGAAAAAAACATATGTTTTTGTATCTATTTTTTTTTTTTTTTTCAAACAGACTATATAACTGACATAATTTAGCTATTCCCTCTGGATTTCTCTTGTTTTCCAATATTTCCTCAATGCAATGTGACAAAAAAAAAGAAAGTATGCAGATCAATATAATGTTAATGCTTAGGTTTTTGTACAATGTCTACATTTAGTCAACAGATGTATAATCTCTAGGAAAACAGGAAAATAGCCAACATGCCTTTTTTTTGGTTAACGAGAATATGTCATCTGCACAGTGTGTTGAGAAGGTCACCTTTAGGTGGATTTGTGTCTGAATTCCATGTGGATTTGATGAATTCTGGGATATGTATTCATCATTAGGGGGTATGATATGGACAGAAAGACCATAGAAACATAGAATGTGACGGCAGATAAGAACCATTCGGCCCACTATTTTGGTTTATTAGTTATCCTATCAGTCCTAACGATTATCTATGAAATGTTATATATGTGTGTGTCTCTCATTTAGGCTCACTAATAACGTCCAGTTAGTACTATGCACTATTCTGAATGCAATCTCGAGACAGGATGCTTTATCTGCCTGGTTCCAATGCCATTTTCTCTCATCTTACATGAATTGAGGATTTATTAGTCTTTTCTGGTCCTGACCTGCCCTTCAACCTGACATTCAACTTATTTGTTCTTTTGGTGGCACAAATTCCGTCCAAATTGGCTCCCAAGGCAGATCTAAAACTGAAGCAGAAGTTCAATCCATCTGAACTCGAGGATTTGCTAGGTGGAGACAGATTGTTGACTTGTTCTTTCATTGCTGAAGGAAAGACTGATTTGAAATGTGATATTTTATATGTGTGCCTTTTTTAATATAAAATAAATAGATAAATAAATAAAAACAAAGTAATGGAGACATTGAAAGCTTTACCAGTTGAATTTGGGCACTGCTGAGAGTATTATGGCATTTTTTTTTTCATATACTTATTTTTTATTTTGCAGTGCAGGTGGTTACAAGCAAGTTTGTGGTACCACAACAGCATCAAAAGACAGAAATAGTCAGACATAGTGGCATGGGCATGGCAGGTAAATACTGTGCACAAATTAGCAAGGTTTGTAAGACAGTGTCAGAGGGTAGTTAGCTATATACCTGTTAATATGAAGTGCAGGAAACAGGATAAACTATAATAGAAAACAAATGAGCTGTGAAGCCAGTGGGAATTCACGTTAATATAAGTGTTGCATCACTTAACAGAGAATTCTGCACTATAAAGCAGGATGGTAGCTAGGGTTGTTATTTACGCCAGCATGGATTCATGCAATGCTACAAGTGGGCTTCAGGCAGACTGATTCTGAGCCTGTTCAAGGGGAGCATACAATAACTTAAGCCTTGGCACTAGATTGGCGGGCATTAATATATATTTACCACTTGGCAGCCTAAAAGAGGTAGACAATATTGCTTCCTACTGTAGTGAGCTTATACCAAAGTAAGATTACACATACTCGGTGGCGTACACCAGTGGTGTATTCTGGTTTTGTGCTGCCCGAGGCATGACAAAACTCAAGCACCCCCCTCCCCTTCTAAATTTAACTTCCTGTTAAAACCCAACACGCTCTTTGCCTAACAGACACACGCCTTCACTGATGCAAACACTGACATACACTCACTGACAGATACACAGTCATTGTCACACATACTGTTTACCACACACATTTTCACTGAAACATACACACTCACTCACATTCACCGACAGACACACTAACTGACACACGCATTGACTGACAGATACACATACACACTCACTGACAGATGCACACACTCTCAGTGACAGGCACACATGCACACACTGACAGACACATTTTGACAGACACACACACTCTCACCAACAGACACATACAAACAAACACACTCACCAACACACACACACACACACACACACACTTTTTGACAGACACAGACACTCTCACTAACAGACACAAACACTCTCGCTAACAGACATACACTCTCACTAACAGACATACTAACACACTCACCAACAGACACACAATAACACACTCACTAACAGACACACACACTCTCGCTAACAGACACACACTCTCATTAACAGATATACTAACACATTCACCAACAGACACATACACTAACACACTCCCTAACAGACACTGACACACTCACTAACAGACACAGACACTCTCCCTAACACTCTCAATATCAGACACACACACACACACACACTCTCTCATTATCAGACATACACTAACACTCTCACTAACATACACACTAATTAAAAACACACACACTAACGCACTCACAATTAGTTTTTTTCATTATTATTATTATTTGATTATGTCTTGAGGCAGTCCAGTGGGGCTGCCACTGTCTGGGCTGGCCGGCAAACGGGCAGGTGGTCGGATGGGCAGACATGCTCCTAGTGGAGGCGGCGAGGGAGCAGTGATCCTCCTGCTCAGCTCCCTCGCGCGCCTCTTAGTGATGCCGGAGTGACGCCCTCCGGCGTGAGGGAGCTGAGCAGGGAAGAGCTCAGAGTGCTTCCTCGCCGCCCACCTCCCACATCAGCCCATGAGCCCCCCAAGACAAGAGGCTGGCAAGGCATTTGCAAGGGTGTTTGGGGGGGGCGACTTTTTTTGTTGCCCCCTGAAAGTGCTGCCCAAGGCAAATGCCTTGTTAGCCTTGCAGTAAATATGCAGCTGGCATACACACAATCCATGGGGCCCCGGTGCAAAACTGATTCATGCCCACCCCCGACAGAAACAGACACATACATACAGACACACATACATACACACAGAGACATATATATATATATATATATATATATACACACAGACATATATATATATACACACACAGACACATACATACACACAGACACATACATACACACAGACACATGCATACAGACAGACACATGCATACAGACAGACACATACATACAGGCAGACACATACACACAGACACATATACATACAAAGACACATACATAGACAGACACACACATACATACAGACAGACAGGCACACACACATACATACAGACAGAGAGACAGGCAGGCACACATACATACAGACAGACACATACACACATACATACAGAGACAAACACACACACATATACAGACACACATACAGACAGACAGACACACACACACACACAGACAGACACACATACAGAGACACAGACACACATACATACACACACACACATACAGAAACACACAAACACATACATACACACATACAGAGACACACACACACATACAGACAGACACATTCACACACACACACAGACACACATACACACATACATACAGACAAAAACACACATATACAAAATGTTTAAGTCACCAGGAGGGTGACTTTCCCTGGGGTCCAGGGGTGGCTCAGGCTGGTGGGAGTCAGAGTTCCCACTCTGACTCCCTCTCCTTCCTCCCGTGCAGGCTCTCGCTGATAGCTGGGAGGAGTGATGGACAGTCACATCCTCCCAACTGTGATATCATCACAGGGGGCCCGGTTGTGCTGTTGAAGCGCCACAGCGCTGATCGGGGCCCCCTGGAAATTCATCTCCATCCGGTGGCCCTAACAGCATGGGCCACCCGATGGGCCCCTTGAACATGCGTCCCCAGCTGTTTGCTGTGCGGGCCAGGGCCGCAATATATGGCATCAGGTCGCTGGGGTCCGCAGGGCGGCCGGGCCCCCTGGAGTGACGGACCCGGTTGCAGCTGCAACCCCTGCGACCGTGGTATGTATGCCACTGCACATACTATCCAGCATTGTGCATAAAGATTAAATCTGGTAAGCACTAAGTGGGGCAGATGGTGTTCAAATAGCAGTGGTAGGGGGCGTGTCCGGCTGCCGACAAGTATGGCCGCGTGAGAGAGAAGCTCCTCGAGGCCCGAAGCAATACACGGCTACAATAGGCATACCCCGCACATTACATCCCGCGATGGGGCGCACAAAGAAGCCCACTGAACCCCAGGGTACCCCTAAACAATCGGGGTCCAGGACCGAGCAGACCATCCGGTCCTACCTCACCACCACTACCTCACCCCCAGCCGGAAATGGAGGCCCTAAGTGAGACGACGGGCTCCCCGCCCGAGACTCCCGCGGAATTCTCCCCGGCCCCATCGGCTTCACCTGCATCACTGGGGACGCTGGATGGGGATCTGCGCGCCCTACTGCCCAATCTACTCACCAAGGCAGACCTGGAGGCACTCTCCGACCGCCTCTGCAAAGCGATCCGTGAGGAGTTGACACAGGTGAAGGCAGATGTAGCTGGCATGGATGCACGCCTCACAGTGAATGAAGCTGACACCAGAGCAATAAGGTCAGACATAGCAACAACACGCAACACCATACAGGGCTGTGAAGCCAGCCTGGCCCATCTAACCACCTGGGTGGATGACCTAGATAACAGGGGGCGCAGGCTAAACCTCCGTGTGAGGGGAGTGAGAGAAGAGGGCCCAGGGGAGAATATACCTGAAATTCTGCGCACAATCTTCAGCAATACCCTGGGAGGCCAACAAATCAACAGATTAGGCCTGGTCAGAGCCCACCGTGCCCTGCGCGCGCCACCTGCTACTGGCGAACAGCCACGAGATATTGTTTGCTGTTTAGACAACTTCGCCTTCAAGGAAGATATACTGCGCAATGCGCGCCGCATGGGTACAATCCGCGTTGACAATCAGCAAATATCCATCTACCAAGACCTATCGCGTTACACCCTGCAAGCTAGGAAGGCTCTCAGACCGGTCACCGTGGCACTCCAAGCGGCGGGTATCCCATACAGATGGGGATACCCCTTCTCCTTATCCGCCCGCAGAGGCCCAAACATCCATGTCATCAGGGCCCCGGTGGACGTACCGGTGTTCCAGCGCTCCCTGGGGCTCCCACAGACCCAGGTACCGAACTGGCTGGACCCCCATTTTCTACAACAAGCGACAGGCCCGCCACCACCACCTATGGGCAGAGGCCAGGGCGGAGATAGGCCCCAACGCAACCGTCCGTGGCACCAAGATCCGACGAGATCAGAGGAATAGAGGATGCAACAGCGACACATGGACATGCTGGGAGGGGACGAACCGCTAACACATCTATCCAGCACACCCGTGAGTACTTTATTAAACACCAGGGGCCACTGACCACACGCACATAACAGGAGGGGTGTATCCTCCACTTGGGGAGGGGGTCGTATGGGAGACCGGGACATTGCTACACATGGGGTCCTGAGACCTGGGACATTCACACAGAGCAACTTGTGCTACCGCGAACAGGACGACTACAATTCAGACCAGCAGCGACCACCGTAGGGTGCTCTGATACCATTGAAGTCATTGGCGTAGTTGGCCGCCCAAATATGGCCTATCTGGATGGACAATGCAGGACAATGCAGGACAATGGGGGGAGGGAGGGTGTCACACAGTCGCATGGTCATTCTGGTTCCCCACCGCGAGGTAATAGGCCACATGGCCGTTTATCTGCACATCACTTTACGGACACTGGGACACACGGAGGGAGGGCAACAGGAAACGGGCAAGGATGTGACAAACATACGCCTGGGAGATTAGGGGGGGGGAGGAGGGAGGGGGGCAATGGCAGACGAGAAGGCGGATGAGACGGGCGGGGAGGGGGATAAGGAGCAAGACCCACAGAATGGAGGGTGGGGGGATGGAAGAGAGTAGGGGGGGGTGGGGGGAGGTAAGAAACAATGAAGGATACAAAGCGGAGGGGGGGGAGAAAGGACACCCGCTAGAGGAGGGAATTGCTGGAGGTGGGACATCACGGGCACCTGTATGCAGACATATCCATAAAGGCACCCAGGTCGGACATATAGGGGGGAAGTGGGGGGGGGGAAGTACTGCCCACAGGGCATGGGAACGACTGTAAGAGTTCAATACAGACACATCTGCTCAGGAGCAATCAGTGACGCCCAGGTCACACCCACATACTGCTACTGCATAACGCACACACCTGCACGAAAATAGGACCACCCAGGTCACAGACCCACCCATGCTTGGGAGGGCAACCTCGATACCCGCAAGACAACAAGCACCCTACCCCGACATACCTCGCAGACTACTCACACACGCACTGGCACCGCATGATACGCAGAACCCACAACCTGTGCTCAGATCAAGGGGCGACATGAAACACTAGGCTACCCACACACAGGCAAACCGAGACCTGCCCCACTACATGCACTCACAGGGGTAGCTTACCCAGATAGAAGTAGGGCCTACACGGGCCGCACTCTCACATTACCTGACAGACACCGATCCCTGTCATTGACGGCCGGACAGACGGCTACCCCCCGGCGCCACTGAGGCACGGCTTGGACAATGCCTGCCGTCAGCCGGTGGCAAACGGGGGATACCCGCATACCCCGAAGGGTTGGGACTAAAAGGTACCCTCAACTGAGTAGAGTACCCCCGTCCGGGAGTAGCCCCGGACACCAGACTTTCTGGGTCCACGGACCTTACCACCGGGACTTCAGTCCACCGACCCAACAATACCTAAGGTCCCTTGGAGACCACAACACAGACACACGCTCACACACACCTCATTCCGCCCCCCCCCTCCCCTTGGGTTGTGTTCTTCTCTATCTCTCTCTCTCCTCACCCTCTCTCTCTCTCTCTCCTCACCCTCTCTCTCCTCACCCCCCCTCTCTCTCTCTCCTCACCCCCCCTCTTTCCCTCTTACCCTCCCCCCCCGGTCTCCCCCCCATATACCGCCCGCCAAAGATGCCCCGGAGGGCCGCGCCGGCTATAGGTGACGCTCCCTACGTTGAGGAGGACCTGAACATCCTATCATACAATGTTCGGGGCCTCAATATTCGAGAGAAGCGATCACGACTCTTGCGGGACCTGAAAAGATACCGCGCATCGGTGGCCTTCTTACAAGAGACACACTTTCAAGAGAACCGAACACCATCCCTGCGAGACCATAACTACCCACTAGGATTCTTCAGCAACAATCCACAGCAACGAAGGGGACCATCCAGGATCAGGCATACACCTTCGCGACTCTATACGCGCCCAATACCAACCAATTCGGATTCCTCCGCTCGGCACTGAAGACCCTGATGGGATTCGCGGACGGCACCCTGATCATAGGAGGAGATCTTAATCTTCCGCTCCATCATCAGGACTCCACAGCAAACCCAGCACAGCGGACACCCAATAGACATTCACGGACGGTACAACTGCTGCACCATCACCAACTTACAGACTGCTGGAGAGCGCTGCACCCCACCGCGAGGGACTATATGTTCTACTCCACGACGCACGCCACCTACACCAGGCTCGATTACTTCCTCCTACAGTATCACAACCTGCCTCTTCTAGTGGAATCGGAAATCCTGCCCACGACGTGGTCGGACCATAACCCTATCCGCATACGAATCAAGTCACCCCTGTTCCGACCCCGTCAGGTGTCTTGGCGGCTCAATGAATCAATCCTCAAAGACCCTAACCTGATTACCGAGACTAAACAAACTATCCAAGACTACTTTCTTTTAAATGAAACAGAAGACGTGTCGCCCCTGCTATGCTGGGAGGCACATAAAGCGGTACTCCGGGGACACTTCATTGCGCGATGCTCGGAGATGAAAAAGGCATACAACCAGACGATAACAGACCTCAATAAGGACATTGCAGAACTGGAATGTCATCATAAGCGTACACTGAACCCATCGACCTATCGAGACCTCCTTCTCAAGCGCACCCACCTCACCGAACACTTGAACCGAACAATCCAACGCTCCTACCAACACTTCAAACACCGGGTATATGAACATGGAAACAGATGTGGGAGACTCCTGGCAACGCTACTAAAGAAACGCAGGAACCACCTGTATATACCCAAGATTCGGAATGCCACGGGACAGATATGCCACCTACCCAACCAGATCTCAGCAGCGTTCACCCAATACTACGAGGACCTCTATAATCTGAAACCAGACACACAGGCCAATGCGACGCCTCACAAGGGGGAGGCCATCCGCGCATACCTTGACACAGCAGGATTGAAACAAATAGCAGCCCCAGAACGGGACAAGCTGGAGGCCCCTATCACCGTGGAGGAGCTGACCTATGCACTCAGAAAGGCTAAGACGGGGAAGGCACCGGGGCCATACGGACTGCTCCGCTGTACTATAAAACATTCATGCCGGAGCTCCTACCAAAATTACACTCGGCTCTAAACTCGATCTTGGATGGGGCAACCCCCTCAACCCAATTCACGGCGGCGAACATCACCCTCCTCCCAAAAGAGGGTAAGGACCCGACATCATGTGCTAGCTACCGCCCGATCTCAGTCCTGGATGTGGACGTCAAGCTCCTGGCAAGCGTGCTGGCTGGCCGCCTGGCGCCTTTGCTTCCGGACCTGGTCCACCCAGATCAAACAGGGTTCATCCCAGGGAGAGAGGTTAGAGATAACACCATACGGGCACTGAACCTGATCTCCATAGCCACGCGATCCAAACAGCAGACCCTAATCCTCTCCACGGACGCCGAAAAGGCTTTCGATAGGGTCAACTGGGAATTCCTCTTCGAAACCCTACGCGGCCTAGGCATCGGCCCCAAATACATACAATGGGTTCAGACGCTATACAGTGACCCGACGGCGAGACTCCGCATCAATGGGGCCCTCACGGACCCATGCCGAATACGCAATGGAACACGTCAAGGCTGCCCCCTATCTCCCCTGCTCTTCGCGCTGACCCTGGAGCCATTCCTTAACAACATCAGAAGCAACGAGGAGATACGCGGACTCAGCATTGGTCGCTCACACCACAAAGTCCTGGCCTATGCGGACGACCTCCTCTTCATCGTACAACACCCGGCTACGACACTGCGAAAGATCATGACGGAATTCGAAACATACGGCAACGTCTCCAACCTACGTATCAATTATACCAAATCAGAAATGTTAAACCTCAACGTTGGACACACCCAAGCGCAGACTCTCAGGCGCCGCTTTCCCTTCCGCTGGTGCACCACCAAGATGCGATACCTAGGGGTGTGGCTCACGCAGAACCCGGCAGACCTGTACTCACACAATTTCCTGCCGCTCCTTCAGACTGCGCAGGCAGAATTACAGGCCTGGAACGCATACTACATATCCTGGACTGGCCGCATCAACGCGGTGAAGATGACTCTTCTCCCAAAATTCTTATTTGTTTTCCAAACCGTACCGGTCGCGGCACCAAACAGCTTCTTCACATCCATCCAAGCGGCAGTCAGGCACTTCATCTGGAAAGGCAAAACCCCCCGAATAGCCCACTCCCAATTGACTCTCCCGAAACTCAAAGGGGGCCTAGCCCTCCCTGATTTCAAGAAGTATTACATCGCAACCCACCTCACAAGGATCATTAACTGGTCAACCAAGCCGCGAGGAAAACCATGGATCCAACTGGAAGAGGACAGCACTAACTGCGACCTGCGAGCCCTACCCTGGCTCACTAAGGAAGCTAGCCGACACGTACAACACGTGAACCCGTTTGTGAAGACCACACTCAGGATCTGGCACCAGACAGGGCCCAAATTCTATCTTACGACGGACCCGAGTCCCCTACTTCCCCTCAGAGGTAACCCGGATTTCCCAGCAGGGGACATGGGCCCAACCCTGCAATCAGGGCTCAATAACGCGCTGCCTCGGATAGGAGATGTGCTAACATCCACGGGCGCAATACACCCAATAACCACCCTATTTCCGGACCAAAGACATACCCTATTGCACACTATGGCGCGTGAACAACTACGGCGCTACACACGCTCAATCCCCCAACAACCGAGCCTTATACGGGAATGTACGGAGTTCGAAACCCTATGCAGAACGGACACACCGCCCCCCAGGGCGATCTCTCAAATATACACCTCGCTGGCAACCGGACGGTACCTCCTGGCACCGCCATGCATTAGGAGATGGGAAGAGGACCTTGAGGAGCCACTCACAGACACAGACTGGGATAAAATAATTGCACTCATCCAGAAGACCCCCGGCTCAGCGAGGCTCCAGGAAACCTCATATAAAATATTCACGAGGTGGTACGTCACTCCAGCAGACATTCACACCAGAGACAGCTCAAAATCAGACACATGCTGGAGATGTGGAAGAGAGGCCGGGACGTTCTTACACCTCTGGTGGGACTGCACTCTCATTAGACCATTCTGGGAAACGGTGGGACGAGTGATCACCGAAACTACGGAGGAATGCCTCCCAATGACGCCGGCCCCCTTCTTGCTGCACCACACGACGCTGCCCATGCAGGTATATAAACGATCAGTGATACCCAGGCTCCTCAATGCAGCGAAAACAACAGTCCCTATCTTTTGGAAACAACCATGCACCCCCCCACTCCGACGATGGGTGGAAGAGGTGGAGGACACCCGGAAATATGAAGACTTGAAGGCAACCACAGCAGCGACAAAGGAAAGGTACACGAAGAGGTGGTTCTACTGGATGAAATATGTCACCTCAGACGACTTCGTAGCCCTTTTGACTACATCAGACTTTAGGGAGGAGCAGACAAGGAACCAAGGAGAGCCGGCCACCGGTGATGCGGACGGGGCGGGGCGGTCTGGGGCGGAGAATGGGGATACAGATAGGCGAGGCGGCAGGGATGCCCGCACGCCCTGATGCCACTATCTCTTCCAGCCCCCCCCCCCCCCCCCACATGCCTTGCCTCCCTACTTCACTATGTTTCTCGACCCATCCCCTTTCCCAAATCCCAGACCCTCACACCCACAAACACGACATAACTTGGACACACATAGCCACCCAGATACTGGAATCGGAACCGAACTCTACGACAACTATGCTACGTATGATTAAGGCACACACACAGACACACACAAGACAAACGTTTCTCATTTTGTTTATATAATGATCACCTATAAGGCTCTTATACAATGGCAAGTTTCAGAATACAAGTACCTGACTCTACCTGTGTTGCTCACTAGAGGGGGCTGAGAGAACACATGCTCTCGCGCAACCTATGCTCAAAGAGCTTTTACTACTAACTTCCACAGCATTGCCATCAGCCAACATATGATTGTTAACTGTACAGAGTTCACTTTGTTACCGCTTTGTTACTGTTATATTGTAACTGTTGATTAGACCTGTTGCACTGGACGGCTCACCGTCATACAACGCTTTTCCATCTGAGCTAAGCCTCTACGTAGGCATACACAGTCATAAATGTAAAGTACTTGACTATACGCACTGTTCACAAAAATAAAAACCATTTAAAACAAATAGCAGTGGTTGTTCGTGGGTAAGTCCCCTGGTGATTGTGCTGACCCAAGGAAGGGACAAAGCCTCAGCCTATTCCCAGTCTGAGAAAGTGCAGCTGATACGTGTAGAGGGTCTGCAGGACTGTAAGGGATGTGCCATGTCACCAAGTCAGGAGCCCCCTCCAGCCCCGGACTCATATGAGAGGAGGCATCTGTGGTCCATAGACTCTGAGACATTTCGGTGCCAAGTCTTTCCCCCTCCAGGGGCAGTCAGTAAGACCAGGTGGTGTCTTTTCGCTGTGTGCGGTTTGTCTGCGACCGCCTGGGTGATGTGGTGAGGCAATACCTCTTGGAGCCCTCTGCCCAGGTAGGTGTACAGCTGTGGAGTGAGACGCTTGTGGGTTCAAGTTTTCCAGGGGGGGGGTTCTCCTTTCCCTGGTTTTGGTGGCGGTGTTAGTGGTTGCGGTCTCTCCTTTGAATACCGCCCGGTCACCAAGCGGGGCGAAGCCCTAGGCAACCTCAGAGTAAATGTTCGCGATGACCCGCACTTGGATGAGGTGTGCAATCTGCCCCTTCCCCCAATTGCTGGGCACACTATGCGATCTGCCGCTTCCCCCAATTGCCGGGCACGCTAGGCCGCAGATCTCGACCCAGGTAAGTGCCTGTCAGACCATTACACTCCAGGCAGAGAATGGTACAGGGAGTTAGGGTGACAGTCTGCAGCGGTACCAGGATAATTTCGGCGTTGTTTTTAGGCAGTTTGGCCACAATTTCGGACTTGGATAACCGGAGATATTTGAAAATTCATATTTCTTTATTGAGATAAAAAGAGGATCCAATACAAAACATTTCAAACAATTTTGAGACATGACAAGGGTTAATCTTAAAGCTAAGCAACAGTCTAAATGCACAAACTAATGTAACACTTAGAAAAGAGTAGTTCCCTTTCCCTATTTAAAAATAAATTAATCTTTTATGTTAAAACCAGCAAAACTAGTCACACACCAAAACCGCAGTGTGGGTTCTATAAAAAGAAAAATATAATAGTCAAATGTGTAAAGAGCCCATAAAATAAAAAAGTTAAACAAGTAACAATGGGCTAAGACACAAGAGGACAGAGCGACTAGTGTTAAAACAAAGAAAAACATTAAACCAGAGACAAAACAACACAACTAGTGATGAAAAACATAAGAAACATTGAATCGGATACAGGACATTAGAACACACCTGGGGACTTGATAAGTAAGTGTATTTTATAAATGGAATAAAAATATGAATATATAAAAAAGGGAGATTTTTTTTTTCTCTAATAGCCTAGAAAAAAAATAGTTTTTTCTAACTAGTTTTTCTAGTAGTTAAGAACATGGAGAAAAAACCAAGAGATCTATTGAGCAGTTATAAAAGGTAATGATAGAGAACAACAGGAAAAGGTCAAAATTTTTAAAAAAATAAATAAAATAAAATCAAGATATATTTGAGTCTAAGATGGCACTTACATATTGTCCCAATGGATACCAGACTTCATTATGAGCAGACAGATTGACCAACAAATCAGCAGATATTTCCTCCATTTTATACATAAAATTAACTTTGCAAGTTATAGCAGAAAAATCAAGTACAGATTTCTTTCAGCTATGAGCAACACATAGTTGAGTAACTGTACAGATTTTGTTTGGCAGTTTCATCAGGTCTTGGCATTTGTGGAGTCAATGGCATATCACAGAACGCCTAACTTTATTTATTTATTTATTTATTTATTTTACGGTATTCAAGGGTATTTTAGACTTGGTTTGTTTTCTTAATTGATTATTTATTTTCTCCCAGAATTTCTGTATAATTACACAGCTCCACGAAATATGACCATTTGCACTAGGCATGCCGCACCTCCAGCATGATGATTCTTGTGTTGGGTACATTTTTGCTTGCTTACTTGGAGTTAAGTACCATCTGTTGATTACCTTGTAATGATTTTCTATGATGTAACAGTGTACAGAGGAAGTTTAGTTTTTAAGTGAATTTATTAGGTCAGATTCTGTAAGAGTAATATTTAGGTCTTTCTCCCATTTACCATGAAGGTTTCGATCTATGTTTTGATCTAAAGATCTTATAATAGTTTTGGCTTTTGGAACTGTCCCTTTATCTGTGTTCTGTGCCATGAGGTGAACTAGCAAATTTAATGGAATATTGTTACCTTGATAGAGCTTTTTGTCTAAAACGTGTTTTACTCTGGGGTATGTGAAGATGTCCTTGCTTCCAATGTTGTTCTCTGATTGTAGTCTAGGGAAAAATGTTATGTTGTTTTCTGTATATAAATCTTTTAATGTCTCTATTCCTCTATTCCTTTTAATTCCCATTGTCTTATATCTAAATCGTGTATTTTAGCCATCAGAGCCTGTATTGTGAAACAGTTAAGGACCTTATTTTGCATTCCCGTCTGGTGCTTTAAATTAAACCTAAATTGGGTAAATTGTTGGATTATCATGGAGTTCGCTTCCTGTTTTTCTCTCTTATTGTCTGGATAAATTGACCATAAATGAGCTTCACCTGCTTCACTTTTATGCCATGTTGCACTAAAGGGACACTGTAGGCCCCCAGACCACTTCTGGGTGCAATGTTCCTTAACCCTACTGTGGTAATTATTGCAGTTTCTGAGAAACTGCAATAATTACTTTGCAGGGTTAACTCCTCCTCTAATGGCTGTCAACCTTTTAATTACATCTACTTACTCAATTTAACCCCTGAGAGCTTGAGTACTTCTCAACAAGATTTCTTTGTAGACCTGTGGCTGTTTGTGGCTACCATAGAGGTAGATTGATTTAAATGTGTAGTGCTTCTCCCTTCTAATACTATATCCCGTTCACTTAAATGTGTTATTTTGTTTTTGATACATACCAATCTGGGATATAGCTTAAATTTAATTTTAGTTGCTCAAACTGTTTCCATTTGTTACTACAATTGACGCAGAGCTATGTAGGTTTCGCCTCCTTTTTAATTTTTTTGTGATTATCTCGTTTCACTTTTTGTTGCACCTATTTTGTATGTCAATTTATAATAAAGTTTATTACCTATAAGATGATCTTTTAATCTAGAGGTAATTCCAGTGGGGTACAGCACCTCCCTTTTTCTGGGGAGCCGTCTGACCTCACTAGTTGTATTGTTTGTCTAATATAAAGTAAAATATCAGTGTTAAAGGGACACTCTAAGCACCAAAACAACCTTAGCTTAACCCCTTAACGCCGTTACGGCGTTCTATGCCATCGCGGCTTTAAAGGGCTTTAAAGCCGTTGCGGCGGCATAGAACGCCGTAACGGCTTGCAGCCCCAGGAGCAGAGGTGTACTCACCTCCGCCGCGATCCTCTTCTGGGGGGCTGTCTGAGAGCCCAGGCAGCCCCCCTCCGGCAAATGAGGCCCCCGGGGGCCATGTGATCGCTCTCAAAGAGCGATCACATGGCCCCCTATAGCTGGCTATGGATCTGCCAGCAGGGGGACTGTCTAAAATATTAGACAGTCCCCCTGCTGGTAGGTAGTGTAAAAAAAAAAAATTAAAATGTTATAAAATAAATTAAATGCCTTTTTATATATATATAATATGTATATATATTATATATATAATATATATACATATTATATATATGTAACGTCATACGTAATGTATTTTAATATTAATATTAGTATATATATTAATATTAAAATACACTTAGAATGACGTTACATATATATAATATGTATATATATTATATATATAATAGATCTACATATATATATTATATATATATATACGCATAATTACAATAATAAATAAATAAAATAATTAAATAAATAAATAAAATATTGAAACAAAATATAAAATAAATTATATATTCATATGTAATTTCATTCTAACTGTATTTTGTTATTAATATATATATATTGGAAACAGAATACACTTAGAATGACATTCTATATATATCTATCTATATATAAAATACAAATAACCGCAAATATATATAGAGAGATAAATACATATAATTACATAAAAGATTACATTAGTATACACGTAGAATTTATATACCTATAAATGCATATATATTAAAATTCTACGTGTATATTTAAGTAATTTTTTAACATAATTATGTCATTTGATTAATTAAAATTTGATTGACATGCCTGACAACACAGGGAGAAAGTGCAGAGAATTTAATTCGCATGCACTATATTAGACCCTGTAACTCTCCAAGACACCATAAAACCTGTACATAGGGGGTACTGTTTTACTCGGGAGACTTCGCTGAACTCAAATATTAGTGTTTAAAACTGGTAAATTGTATTACAACGATGATATTTTAAGTAAAAGTGACGTTTTTTGCATTTTTTACAAACAAATGGCACTTTTATGGACTTTATTATGGTTGTAATATGTTTTACTGTTTTAAAACACTAATATTTGTGTTTAGTGAAATCTCCCGAGAATAACAGTACCCCACATGTACAGGTTTTATGGTGTTTTGGAAAGTTAGAGAGTCACATATAAGGCTTGCATTTCATTTTTTTGACATTGAAATTTGCCAGATTAGTTATGTTGCCTTTGAGACCGTATGGTAGCCCAGGAATAAGAATTACCCCCATGATGGCATACCATTTGCAAAAGTAGACAACCCAAGGTATTGCAAATGGGGTATGTCCAGTCATTTTTAGTAGCCACTTAGTCACAAACACTGGCCAAATATTCGTTTTTTGCTTTTTTCACACAAAAACAAATATGAACGCTAACTTTGGCCAGTGTTTGTGACTAAGTGGCTACTAAAAAAAACTAAACATACCCCACGTTCAATACCTTGGGTTGTCTACTTTTTCAAATGGTATGCCATTATGGGGGTAATTCTCATTCCTGGGCTACCACACCGTCTCAAAGGTAACATTACTAATCTGGCAAATTTCAATTTGAAAATGGAACGTTCTATATTTGACCCTGTAACTTTCCAAAACACCATAAAACCTGTTAATGGGGGGTACTGTTGTACTCGTGAGACATCGCTGATTACAAATATGTGCATTTTGTTGCCGTAAAACCTAACAGTATTATGACATTTACAGCTAAAATGTGAGGCGGAACTACAAATTTAAAAAAAAAAATTCAAATTTCTCACAGTTTTTTTTAATTTTATTCATAATAAATTGTTTCAAATACAAATATTTTATATGAAATGAAAGCCCTGTTTCTCCTGAACAAAATGATATATAATAAGTGTGGGTGCATTTAATATGAAAGAGGGGAACTACGGGTGAACAGACATATAGCGCAAATTCCAGTTTTTGTTTACGTTTTGTTTTGATCAGAACGTGTACTATTGACTCCGTCCTGAAGGGGTTAATGAAGCAATTTCATTGTATAGCTCATGTACCCACAGGCTAACTGCTCTATTCTCTATTTATGCAGCCTGCCACATCTACTCGCATGTGACTCACAACTTCCATAAAAAAAAAGGTTTTTACAGCACAATGTGTTTACTTTAGAATTTATTGTCTTGCTTTGTCAATTGAACTTTAATCACACACAGGAGGCTCTTGCAGGTTCTAGCAGGCAATTAATGGAGCAGGTGATGAATTAAACACAAGGTGCTATTATTCCTTTTTCAGGAAGTCTGTAGGGAGGTTGTGTGAGTCACAGCCAAGGGCAGTGTGTGCAAGGGCATGATCAATACGCCAAAACTGCTTCATTAAGCCAAAGTTGCTTTGGTGCTTAGAGTGTCCGTTTAAATAAATTAAATATATAAATATTCTTGTTTTGTTCAATCTAAATCTGGCAATAATCTATAAGAATAAAATCATAATTAAGTAATATTTTTTTTAGATTATTATTGTCAGATTTAGATTTAACAAAAAATTTTTTTTTTTTTTTTAACTTTACACCTTGGCAAATGCTAAAAATTTATATTAAGCTGCTGATCTTTATTTGTGCACTGTGTAGGCCATCTTTTCAAGATTCAAACCATGCTTTAATAGAAACTGCTTTAATATTTCAATTGGATTGTATTTAATCTAGAGTATCACAAAAACATAATCCTTTGTACAGTAAAAGCGTTACTAATTATATATAGTTTTATTTTGTTTTTCTTTAAATCAGTATTCCAAGCACCATAAACATTAAAGCCCTGCTGTAATTGTTATGGTGCCTCGAGTGTCGACGCACCATCCTAGTGTAAGCAGCCAAGTCTTGGCGCTGATTGTCTGTCCTCTGGAGCCTGAAACCTCCTTCCCCTAAACTAAGATTATCGTCTGACAGTGTCCTGTGAATGCTCAGTCAGTGAGTTAAAGGGTCACTCCAGACCCCTAAACATCCTTAGCTGACTAAAAAAACTTGTGTGAAGAGTGTATCCTCTTTTTTTCATTTTGCAAAAAGTGCAGATTTCAATAGAGATTCATACCTTTATAAATTAACATGGTTACAACCCCTTTGCCTTCAATCAGACAACAGGTAATGTTACTTTCTGGTTTTGTTAGCTCAATGCAGCTGACCTCAAGAGGCAGCAATTGCCCAGATCACCTGACTTACAAAGACTTCTCACTGAGCTGTATGGGGAAGTCTGTGATTCGACAGCCAGAGAAAGATTGGGCGGGGTTAGAAGGGAAGGGCTTGTATAGGCAGCAGATAAGAGATCTCAAGTTTTTGCAAGTTGTTTTTAGGTATATCCCCAATTAAAAATTACATAATTAAGTGAATGCCCATTTTTATTTGGGGTATATCTACTAAACAGTGATTTTTATTCATTGTGTATTTAGGCAGTGGAGTGTCCCTTCTAGGCTAGCTCAGTGCAGGAGCTTCTGGGCAGCAGAGGAGATGGTGACTGTGCCTGGTGAACCCCAGGTGAGTTGTAAAACCTTTGTTAAATGGTTTGACTACTTAAACTGTGTGGAGGGAGGGACATTAGGACACTTCTGGCACCATTATCACTACAGCAGAAATGTAGCTTTCTTTACATTTTATTTGCAGATGTATGAAGAAAGCATGGGACACGCTTTTCTGTTGGAGCTTTTAGTGCACAGGTGAACACGTTTTCATCTTTCTTTCCAACAGTAGTACAGTTGTTGTACAGTACAGTAGTCCAGGCAAGCACATTCTAGCTCAGTGTTCCAGCAATATACTTTAGCTCTGTGGAGCTAATGGAAGCAGAGAAAAACTCTGTCTGAGTGACAGGCGGGTAGGTGTTTCTGCTCCCAATTATAAAACTGCCAATTTCAATTAAGATTGGCACTTTTATAAACAGTTAAAAATGATAGACTCCAGACATATAAAGCACTTCATCACGTTCCTTTAAGGTAAGTTTCCCACTAAACTATTACTGTTACATTTAGGGAGTGCGTAAAATCAAGTTAATGAAACATTATATTCTATTTTCATGTTTAATTACTATGCTCAGTAAACAACTCCATATAGCTCCATTCAGTATAAACTTTTGATCAAATGCATTTTGTTTCCATCATTTTTCATTCCACAATTGAGAAATATCTAATGACCACCTTGGGGAATAGAGTACACACACATTAGCAAGTTTGATGTAGATAATGATTTATATCTTTACTTCTGCCTATAACTCAGAATATGTTCAAAACTGTACAGATGTTCTTTTTCACGTTTAGCCTGATTAATACCACAAAAATTACTTCGTTTTTCAGATAATTATGTACAAAATGCTGATGACTTGTAATTTGTTAAAAAAAAATACACTTGCTACTCTCAAGAATGTGTGGCACAGTTTAAATATTTTCTTTGTGAAAAGGAGAATCTAAATATTGTATAAATGATTACATTTAAAGTATTTAAAGGACAACTTCTATGCTGTCATTTAGAAGGTTATTACACCTGGTCAACATGGATTAGTGCTTTAAAGTGGTTATGGTGCTTGGATTCTTTATGCACAATTTGAATTTCAAACACTGTAAATACATTAGTTACTTAGAATGTTCTTTTCCAGATGAATGAGGATGCCTTAGACGGGAATGCTCAGTGAGGGAATCTGTTTACAATTTTTCTTTAACATTTTCAGGGCCAACAATTTCTTTAGAATCTAGAGATAACAAAAGATGTGCCAAACCAGTTATATGCCATTTGACATTGTTCTCCTGAAGAACTGAATCTGCTGATCAACATAGATACCTATGCTATCTTTACAAACCTCTGGAGTGGGATTTCATGCTTCTTAATATTTCTGAATTCTAGAAGGACAACTTTGTTTTTGGGGATGCAATGGGTTTTAGATTCAGGTGTGGTCATGGCGAAGGACTGTTTTAGAACATTTTTAGATGAGTTCATGACCTAATGAGAAGATGTGTTTCGAGCAAGTTTATTATATTGAATTTGTACCAACAAATTTCTAAACATAACAAATGTAATATAAAGACACAATACTGTGAGGTTTATTGCTGTGGAACTTTGTAATACAAACATAAAAATCGGAGAAGGGAAGAAAAGAAGAATACATTTAATCTTCACATCACTGAGAATGAGAAAGGTACTAGCATTCACATCCTATCCTATGTATCGTGGGAAACAGGGTATCTAGCCTACGGGTAACAGGTCACAGTCTGTGTGCAATGAGCTTGGAGAAGAGAGAGGTTACTATTATGTGCTGTGGACCTAGGCCTCATTTAAGAGATTGATCACTACTATGTGCCCTGAACCTAAGCCTCATTTAAGAGATTGGTCACTACTATATGCGATGGACCTAGGCCTCTTTTGGGCAACTCAAGCCATACCGTTTAGTATTTATGGTGTTAAAGTAACATTTGCCAATTAAGGTTTTACGTACAGTGATTCCCATAATACTCTTCCAGACCAAGACATTACTGTGCCTCCCTGGCCACATGCTATGAGTATTGAAACCAGCATTTAAGCTAGCAGGACACCACCAAAAAAGCAAAGACCCAATACGTCAGGCAGCTTAAACCTTTTGCAATACATTGACCTGACATTTCAGCTCTAGTAGCCCCTAATTCCATCTGGTGATAGTAATAGATATTTATCAAAGCACATACACTGTTTATTCAGGCAGTATTTGTGGCATTATATATATTCAAGCAAGCCTTAGGCAAATCAGCTTTGTATGTGAAAAGCATATTCTCTAATAACAGGAAACATCTGTCAAAGAATGTATCTGTAGATTTCCCCCACAAAAGGGCATTTCTCTAAGATTCTTTCACTTTTTGGGTAAATGTTATTTATTCTTAATTAAAGAAGATTCTGGTAATGGCACCCCTTCCTTTCTCTAAGTCTATCTATTCTCTAATGTTTACCTCTCTAACGCAAGATAAGATGGTATGAGGTGAAGGTTGTTATATGTATTATGTAAGTCTTTTTAAAGATATGCGACACAATTGATAAAAGATACATTCTGTCTTCAGTGTATGTTGAAATTGGGTTTTGTTCATTAACTGATTTAAATTATGTTATACAATGAAAACTAAAATAATAATAATAAAAAAAATAACAAAAACAAAAAAAACCTGCATAAGTCGCTGTTACAGAATTGAGTTACTATTAATTTTGAATAAAGAGTATTATTGCAACATCTAAAAAAAAAATGTAAAAAAATTGCTGTAGGGTAGAATAAGGAGGACTGTGATACAGATAGTTAAATAAGAGATAGTAAAAAAAAAAAAAAAAAAACAGAGCATAAGAGCTTAGAAGAAGGTAAGAACACATGAATTGTCAGAGGGATCAAGACTTTTGCTTAAGAAATAATATAATGGCTCGTTAATGCATGCAATTATATTCAGTAAAGCTCAATAAACTATATGTCAAACTGCACTGCCATAACACATGCTTCGGAATTATTATCACTTGCCGTACAATTCATGATGCAGGTTTAATGCACTTTTTAAAGGGGCAATGATGCTTCAACACTTTTTATTGCATACGAATAATTTTTTTTACAGACTGAAAAATACTTTCTTTCATTATTCCATTATTCTCTTTCTGTTTCATGGATCAAAACTCAGTTTCTGAGGTTTGAACTTAGTGTCGTTTTCTTTTTATCCCCATACTTAAAAATATAAAATAAAAGTAAGAAAGATTAGAAATTAATTCAGAAGGATATACGTAGGTGTATGGAGTATCCTGAAAGACCGCAGGATCATTCATAGATAACTTTTCTTCCCTACAGCATTTAATAGTGATGGTTGGAGTAAATGACACGTTTGACAAAAGGTAGCTCCACTTGTTTGTCAAGCAGAGAAAAAATACTAAGACAAAACAGTCCCTACTTTGTCTTAGTGTATCTTTTGTCTGGGTTGGAATTTCATTGAAATTCCAACACACCCAATCTGAGCATTTCATAAAGATTCTATTTTTTATAAAAAAAACGACTTGGATACAGCTCAATCTGGTACACTAAGGAAGAGGGGGTAACCCCTAGTGAAAATAGGTAAAAAATAAGCAAAGATAGTGTAAAGGGTACTGGGGATACCTGGGAAGGTATTGAGAATAGGCTGAGATATCAGTAAGAGGCTTAGAAAGATTGAAAACAAAAAAAAATATTATATATTGTTTGATATTAAAAATTGCAAAAAAATAGCAATCACCCGGAGTGTGAACACACAAACTAAATAAATAGTGGAAACCTAAGATGAAAATAAATAACAAACATAGTAAATTAAAAACATGGCTTGATAGCTTATAATAAAAAAATGCTAAGTTGCACTATATATATATATATATGTCTTATGTACTGGAGCACATGTCTGTGCTCACCAGGAGGCAATGTCTAGTACACATTATAGAAGGAAGGCTGAAATAGTATCAAAGAATGCCTAAAAAAAAAGATATTTTGTCATGCCTAGGAACAAAGAGCCTAACTAACAATGCAAAAGCATAGGCTCAGTAGTAGGTATAGCTGAAAGAATGTATCAGATCAACTGAGCTGTTAGGTAGCACTTTGTATCAAATTGGAGCTAACAGTAAAACTCGTACTAATGCTGACAATAGGCTTAATGAGAACAAGCACACTAGTATATTGTGCTCAAAGAGTAGGGCAGAGATATCTAATGATTGTGAGTGGTAGAAAAATATAGTTAGGAATGATAACTATGAATTCGCTATGTATAGATAGCCCGCCCATGCCTTCGAGGGCACCTACAACCCACCCGGTTAACCCAGTGCAAGGAAAGAAATTAAGTGCAAGCTTAAGTAATGATGGTCATATTGATAAGTCAAGATCAACTGAGCTGTTAGGTAGCACTTTGTATCAAATTGGAGCTAACAGTAAAACTCGTACTAATGCTGACAATAGGCTTAATGAGAACAAGCACACTAGTATATTGTGCTCAAAGAGTAGGGCAGAGATATCTAATGATTGTGAGTGGTAGAAAAATATAGTTAGGAATGATAACTATGAATTCGCTATGTATAGATAGCCCGCCCATGCCTTCGAGGGCACCTACAACCCACCCGGTTAACCCAGTGCAAGGAAAGAAATTAAGTGCAAGCTTAAGTAATGATGGTCATATTGATAAGTCAAGTGGCATGATAGATCCCTTGACGCGCGCGTTTCACCCGACCAGGCTCGTCAGAAGGGAACCGGTCGGTGTGAGATACTCTGTTTAAAAAAGGGGAGATCCAGCGTGATTGGTCAATTGACGAATGAATCTGATTTGTTAGTTTTGAAAAGCGTCATAGTGACAGTTCAGCCCGTAAAGTAACTTGGGGAATGGATGTTAACCCTTGGTATGCCAGAACAAAGCAATGATAGTAGTAAGAATAGTGGATACACTATATTTCAATTGTTACAAAATGATTGTTGCACAGAGGATTTGTGAATAACACTGCAAAAACAACTAGATGTTTGTTTGATCATAGATGAAAGAAATAAAACAGATGATTATTCCCTTATGTGGTAAAATAATTTATTTAGTTAAAAAATAAGAATATAGAGTGCTGAGAAGGTTATGATAACATAAAGAAGAGATGTTAACCCTTCATGTTCCAGAAGAGGATTAATATGTATAAAAAAGAAATGTTGGTGCCTAGTATTAAGTTGTTGGAAAGTGATACTTGCGCAAATAAATCGTCAAAAAATATATATATAATGAAATGGTGTGAATTACATATTTGTATAGTGGATGAGAAAGTAGAATTTCTCAGATACGGAACAGTGTCATTATTTAAAGACACAGATAAGATAGGTGATAATGATGCTGCCTGGTATAGAAATGAATGATGGGTGCAAACCATAATAAGAGACATAAGATGCAAAATGTACTCAATAGTTGAAAGCTAGGACTAGGTAAAAGTATTTAAACAGCGAAAAAATAATAATGATAAATGAAGAGTTAATATCATATTAAAGTGAGCCCTGGCTGAAAGGTAAATCTTTGTTAGTGGAGTAAACTGAGTATCTACTGATTAAGGTAGAATTAAGAAAGAGGGGGGGGGGTGGAGGGGTTTAATTTGGTAATATGGTACAGATCGTCAATTGAAAATACCCTACATCAGTTAGGATACAGCTTGATGTCAATTGTAAAAACCATATATTTTTTAGCGACAGGAAAAGGCAGTAATCTAAGCTGTGGCATTAAAGATAGGCTTATTTATGGATAAAGGGAGTAAAATTGAACTCCTCATTCAAGCCATTCGGAGTTAAGGTTTTGAAATAATAAATCCATCTGGATTCCTTCATTAGCAACATCTTATTATAGTTTCCTTTTCTGGAATTCATAGATAATCTTTCTATGGCTTGAAAAGTAAGATTAGTGGGGTCGCCACTATGGTGTAACCTTACATGATTACCGACTGGGGTAGAGACCTTGAGATTGGTAATGGAGCAGATGTGTTGGAGAATCCTTCTTTTAAATTGTTGGTATGTTTTACCAATGTATTGGATCTTGCAACTGCAGGTTATCAGATAAATGATTTTAGTGGAGCTACAGTTGATAAATTGCTTGGTATTCTTTAGATGTCATCGTACTCACAGCTGTTTTTGATGGTCGAATATATTTACAGGCCTTGCAGTGGCCACATTGATAAACCCCTGCTTACGGAGTTAACCATGTTGGATTGTGAATGTGAGGTTCAATGTGACTATGGACTAAATAGTCTCTAAGATTTCTTGCTCTTCGTGCAGTGATAGTCGGAAAGTTGCTGATGCCATCTTGAAGATCTTTGTCATACTTCAAAATAGGCCAGTTCCGTGACATGATTTCCATGACTGGTTCCCAATACTGGTCAAAAGTTCCAATAAAATGGATAAATTTGGGATCTGTTTTTGGTCTCTGGGTTCTCAAACTCTCGCTTCTATTGATTGCAGATGCCTGTTGGTACGGTCTTTTCAGAACTTTGTTTGGATACCCTTTCTGTTTAAACATGATCCGTAATTTATTGGCTTCTTGATGGAATGTCTCATCATTGGAGCAATTACGTCTTGCCCGTAGGTATTGACCATATGGAATACCTGAGTTAAGCTTGATGGGATGATGACTGCTCCAATTTAATAAACTGTTTGTTGCAGTGGTCTTGCGGTATAGTTCAGTTTCAATTGTTCCGTCCAATAGGATCTAAGATCTAAGGTCTAAGAAGACTAGTTGTTCGGCATCAATTACATAGGTCAATTTAAGGCCGATGGTGTTGTCATTAAGTAAATTGACCATTTCTTCGAATTGGGTATAAGATCCTAACCAAAAAAACAAGATATCATCAATATATCTGTGCCAATTATAGATACAGGACTGGTATTTGTCTTTGATAGTAAGTTCCAAGATCGTTTCCTCCCACCAACCCAGATATAAATTGGCATAACTAGGGGCCCAAGCTGTGCCCATAGCGGTGCCCCTGAGTTGGAGGTAATATGATCCATTGAACACAAAGAAATTGTGTGTTAGGACATACTCTAATAATATATTATATATATATTGGGGTGAATTTTCCAGATTTCTGCAGGAAGTATCTGGTAGCCAAGAGACCTTTATCGTGAGGAATATTATTGTAGAGTGCCACCACATCAAGGCTTCCTAGGAGACAATAGGGTGGTACTATAAGGTTTTCCAACAGAATAAGCGTTTGCTTAGTGTCTTGAAGGTATGATTTAAGGCTAATCACTAACGGGTGTAGTAATTTTTCAAGATATTGGCTACTTCTTTCCGTAATGGAGCCATTGCCGGACACTATTGGTCTCCCTGGTGGATTCTTGACATTTTTGTGTATCTTGGGAAGGCAGTATAGAGTAGCGATAGTTGGAGTAAGATGCGGTAGTATAAATTTATACTCCTCTTTTTTTATGATCTCATTCTCAAATGCCAAATCCAAGATATATTTTAATTCCTTAAGATAATGCGTAGTGGCACCAACATTTCTTTTTTATACATATTAATCCTCTTCTGGAACATGAAGGGTTAACATCTCTTCTTTATGTTATCATAACCTTCTCAGCACTCTATATTCTTATTTTTTCACTAAATAAATCATTTTACCATATAAGGGAACAATCATCTGTTTTATTTCTTTCATCTATGATCAAACAAACATCTAGTTGTTTTTGCAGTGTTATTCACAAATCCTCTGTGCAACAATCATTTTGTAACAATTGAAATATAGTGTATCCACTATTCTTACTACTATTATTGCTTTTTTCTGGCATACCCTTCCCCAAGTTACTATACGGGCTGAACTGTCACTATGACGTTTTTCAAAACGAACGAATCAGATTAATTCGTCAATTGACCAATCATGATGGATCTCCCCTTTTTTAAACAGAGTGTCTCACACCGACCGGTTCCCTTCTGACGAGCCTGGTCGGGTGAAACGCGCGCGTCAAGGGATCTATCATGCCGCTTGACTTATCAATATGACCATAATTACTTGCACTTTATTTCTTTCCTTGCACTGGGTTAACCGGGTGGGTTGTAGGTGCCCTCGAAGGCACGGGCGGGCTAGCACCCGTATGGCCAACTCGCGCTTGCAGGACTTCTCGCGGGCGGCTCCCTTCCTATGGAATAGTCTGCCTACCGCCATCAGACTCTCCCCTAGTCTTGCATCTTTTAAGAAGTGCCTTAAAACCCATCTCTTTAGGAAAGCGTATGGCCTCCAAGACTAACCCCTACCTCACATACCTGTCTCTTGCCCTCTCCTAAAGGGCAGCCCACCCTATTTGATTGCAAATTCCTGTCCTAATGTGTTTTACACCCCACCTCCTATAGAATGTAAGCTCGATTGAGCAGGGTCCTCTTCAACCTATTGTTCCTGTAAGTTTATTTGTAATTGTCCTATTTATAGTTAACTCCCCTCTCATAATATTGTAAAGCGCTACGGAATCTGTTGGCGCTATATAAATGGCAATAATAATAAATAATAATAATAGCGAATTCATAGTTATCATTCCTAACTATATTTTTCTACCACTCACAATCATTAGATATCTCTGCCCTACTCTTTGAGCACAATATACTAGTGTGCTTGTTCTCATTAAGCCTATTGTCAGCATTAGCTAAGAACCGCTCTGAGAACCGCTCTGAGTTTTACTGTTAGCTCCAATTTGATACAAAGTGCTACCTAACAGCTCAGTTGATCTGATACATTCTTTCAGCTATACCTACTACTGAGCCTATGCTTTTGCATTGTTAGTTAGGCTCTTTGTTCCTAGGCATGACAAAATATCTTTTTTTAGGCATTCTTTCTTAGCATTTTTTTTATTATAAGCTATCAAGCCATGTTTTTCATTTACTATGTTTGTTATTTATTTTCATCTTAGGTTTCCACTATTTATTTAGTTTGTGTGTTCACACTCCGGGTGATTGCTATTTTTTTTGCAATTTTTTAATATCAAACAATTTATAATAAATTATTTTTTGTTATCAATCTCTCTAATCCTCTAACTGATATCTCAGCCTATTCTCAATACCTTCTCAGGTATCCCCAGTACCCTTTACACTGGTACACTATCTTTACTTCTTTTTTCCCTATTTTTATAAAATACTCATTTTCAAAATGGTGACAGAGCCACTTTAATGAAATTTAAGGAAATGTTATGTGTTTTATATATTTTAATTAATATACTTTTTGGGGTGATTTGTATATGCTGCAGACGTATTAGATAGAAGTATATATGTTTCCAGGATACTTGGTACAACTGTTACAGCTTTTTCTAAATATGTCCTATAGAAGATCATTTGTTAAATTTTCAAGATATGTTTCAGGTAGCAAGAAGCAATGACAGAGGTGATTTTAGGGTAGATGAGAGGTCAATTGAATAGAAGTAAACCTGATTATTATGAGCATATGTCGTAGTGGAAATCAAAATATTTTTTAAGGTTGTCAGAAGAAGAGATGCATAAGAAGAACTGCACAGATTTAGGGATTGATTCCTTTTGGAAAAACCAAGGGGAGATGATGGCTTGCATGTGAAGGATATAGAGAAGGCAGAAGACTTGTTAGAACCGGTTTAGCACCCCCTTTAGTCTTCCCATATGGATGATGAATGGGGCCAAGTAAATTCATGTTTCCCAGGCACCTACTCCTTGGGCTGTAGGCAGCTTCCTAAATTCACTTCTATAGTTAATCCTAGTCTGCGTAGATTGTCCTACTTATGTGGGTACAGCGCTATATGGGTTTAACAGGTATATTGCTGGAATTACAAAGTGTGACATGAAATATCTTTGTAAACTACATCAGTTTGTCCTGCCCAAAGCATTCACAGACAGACCCAAAGCATCCACAGACAGGTCCAAAGCATTCACACACAGACCCAAATCATTCACAGACAGACCCAAAGCATTCACAGACAGTCCCAAAGCATTCACAGACAGACCAAAATCATTCACAGACAGATCCAAAGCATTCACAGACAGTCCCAAAGAATTCACACACAGACCCAAATAATTCACAGACAAACCCAAAGCATTCACAGACGGACCCGAAGCATTCACAGACAGGTCCAAAGCATTCACAGACAGACCCAAATCATTCACAGACAGACCCAAATCATTCACAGACAGTCCCAAAGCATTCACAGACAGTCCCAAAGCATTCATAGAGTAACCCAAAGCATTCACAGACAGACCCAAACCATTCACAGACAGGTCGAAAGCATTCACAAACAGACCCAAATCATTCACAGACAGACCCAAATCATTCACAGACAGTCCGAAAGCATTCACAGACAGTAACAAAGCAATCACAGAGACACCCAAAGCATTCACAGACAGACCCAAAGCATTCACATTCCTGAAATGCTTTAATTTGTCAGGCCATCAGTACAGCTCAAGCTCACAGTGTACCGAGTTAGTAAATTACCTGCTGCAAATCCTGCCTACTGCCTCACTTTTGCATTACTCTGCCAACAGACATCTTAAAGTGCCTGCTGCTGTTTACTCTGCAGAATAATGGTGTGAGACTTCAGCACCAGTGTGCTAATAATCTGGGGAGCATTTGCCATTTCCTTCCTCTTGCCAGCCCTCCCCTGCATAACTGTATTGAAAGTCAACAAAAAATAAACAGAGTCTTGAAAAACGCACCTTTAAAGATGAGTTAAATTGCAAGTTTGTGAGTGGTGGGGAGTATATTTGTGCATAATATACATAAATACATACATGCATGCGTAGTACTGAAAAAATATCATTTTTATCTTCAGTACTTAGGGACAAAACCAATAATGTAATTCCATTCATTTCCTTTTTTTTTGTACCATTCTTTTTATTACATGCATTTCTTTGCTTTGCAGAGTGGAGCTTTGGTGCTCCTCTTTAGATGTCTATTCACAATAAAATGGTTACTCTGACGATAAAGCACCGTACATGTCACTCTTTTTGTTCTCTATTGAAGAAAGAAAAAAGTGCTGCATTGAAAAATAGTGCGAATGCCTGTGTTGTGCATTACCTGAGATGGTCATGCTTTGCTCCTTTGTGTTGTTTGTCTTTACAGCTGAACTAGACTTTAAAAAGTAGGTTAGCTCCCTGCTGACTGCCACAGGCAGGGATATAAGTTTGAAGAATATAGCCGGAAATCTCACGGTGCACCTTTTGTAGCCAAGGACTTTTTATTTTCTTGTCGAGTCTCTGGTAATGATATGTTATTCTTCTTGATAACAAAGATGATTTCATATATTTTCTTTCTTTTCTCATATTTCTTAAACAGAAAAGTCTATCAGCCTGATAATGGACGATTATAACGTGTCTGCGGAGAGCCCTCAGACTGGCCAGGGCCGACAGAACGCAATTAAATGTGGATGGCTGAGGAAGCAAGGAGGCTTTGTCAAAACCTGGCACACACGTTGGTTTGTCCTCAAGGGAGATCAGCTCTATTATTTCAAAGATGAAGATGAAATCAAACCTTTGGTAAGTAAATGCAATATATAGTGCATCGGGTTAAACCAACATCAGAAGAGTAAGTCACATAAAAATAAAAAAATAAGGTTCCTATTCCCTGTGCCATGAATCACAGTAGAGAAATGTTTTTGTGCTATTAAAGTACACCTGCCACTTCTCCAAATGTTATATTTTACTTAACATACCCCCCCTTGTCATAATTTGTATGCTTATTCCTCTCCGTTAATTAATTTCATCACAATGACGGAAGTTTAAATATCCAGATAGCTTCAGGAGGAGGAGGAGCAGAATGAAGAAAAATGATCTAGTATTATCTGCAAAAGATGATATAAGACAGAGTTATACTGTGGTAAAGCAGGCCTAATATGTATTTTTAGATTTTTCTAAATTATGCCATGCTTTGAAAATGTATACACATATATGTAATAAATATGTATGTTAAGTGTGATTGGAATATGTCTTTTTATGTTTATATTTTCTTTAATGGCTCGCAGGTAATAGTCTTCTATATTCCCAAAAAATATTAAGATTCAATCTGACATCTTTATAAAAATATAGATGTATTCTACTCACAATGCTAACAGCAGTACAAAGGTAAAAACGTGACAGATAGTACAGCTTAGTGTTGTTACTGAGAGAGAGATCTTCGATGGAGAGCAAGCATTTTTGTCTAGAAAGTCAGGGAATATTTTGTGGTCCTTTGTCTACTGTTCTATTATAGTCATGACCATAATGACGTCAACATGTTTAGCTAAAATTCTGGCCGTATAACTGATACAGTGCAATGTAGTTGTTATGGTGGCATGAGTGTCCTGGTGCACCCTATTGAACGTGGTCAGACCATTTTAGACCTGTATGACTTTTTACCTGGGGTCTACATCCCGGTCCCCGGAGAGGCGGAAGCTCAGCTAAGGCTAATAATATAATAATGAAACCTGCACTGACTAACATGGAAATAAAAAAAGTATTAAAAATAGAAATAAGTTGACAGGTGACAAGGTCTGTGTAAAATGTGAGTGGCACCTCCTGGGGGAGTATTGCAATTACCTGGAACAGCACTGCCATTTACAATATCCATATATTTGTATATATTTTACTAATAGTTTTATATGAAGATTTTAAAACAAACTTCCTCAACATGCCCAAATATGTTTAGATTTTTATTGTATTTATCTAATGTTGACCAGAGAATTATATACATGTATATGTATTATGAAGTGGACTTAATTTCCCACTTTATGGTTTCGCTCTTTATAAACTTTTATGATTTAATATTATGAAAAAATATTTTAATTTTATAATATTAATAATCTTTGTATTTTTTCAAAATGTTTTTTTTTTTTTATAAATTATATACTTTTTATTAGTTTAATATATAGAAAAAAAGTTTGAAAAGTTTATCTAAAATTATTAAATAATTTGGAATGCTTATTCAAAAATATTAAATTGAGGCCGTAGTTAATGTTAATATCACAAGCTGCCCTTTTAATTTCTTGGTATATAATTCCAAATTGTACACTTATTATACTCGCTATACTTCTACTGTTAATTTCACGGTGTACCATCTGTAATTCCTAGCATTTATTTAACATGACTTTATTTGCTCTAAATGTTCATTTAATTAATATGTAACAACTTCAGAGTATCCAGAAAAAAAATCCCCAACATTTAGTCCTTAATATAGTCCTTTGCCTTCTGAACGCAAATGTTATTTTTTCAATATGCTGGGAGAAAAGAAATGAATATTATATTGTCTAAAACAAAAGAAGTATGCCTGGTGAGGTTATAAATGATCACCAAAGTATGTGCAATGTCTGCAGAATAAGCTAGCACATTTTATTCTTTTCTATATTTTGCAAAATGTATCAGAAGGGATGATTCAGTAAATCTTCCTGTTAGATAGTTATTATTAGAAATCTAGATCTGACCACGAACATCTCCTCTTTCACTGTCCTTGGTGCGTCTAGTCTTTGCCAATTATAAAGGTCATCTATATGTTCGGGTTGGATATCCTTTTACACAGACCAAGGCTGCGAGCTGAAAGGCATCTTTTGTGCAATTGCAGCTGAATTGTAGGAATTTGCATCACTTGTTTTGCTTTTTTCCAGGAAGCAATGTGACTTATTTTTGGCAATTTATAGACAACACTATAAGCTTAAGGCCATTTCCAGTTATGGAAAATACAAATTTAGACCACCCAGGTGCAGTATGTGAAATATATGTAAAGGAATAATTACTTCCCTTAGTTTGGTCAGGTATAACAAAAGGATTCCTCTTAAACCTCAGTATACACAGAAACAAAGCGAGATATACCTATACCAAAAAAATACAAAAGAAAATACGCTCATAGGGGATTAACGTTCATATAATGAAGTGCCCCTTGTTTATGTGTCACACTCACAAGATTATGGTTGTTTTCAAGCCCATCAAAATATGTAGATTCTCATGGATCTCCCGTTGTTGAAGTGATGGACATTACATGCAAAAAATGAAAGATAGCATAGTATAGCACTATTTGAAAAAGTATAAATTGCTTTAATGGTTGCACTTACAGCATAAAAGATGTAAAAAGGCCCATCAATACAAATCTGTCGTCCAGACAATGCAGAGTAACGAAGTCCTTATGGAAATCTCAGGCAAGATAACAAAAAAAATATATAAAATCAAGTAAAATCAAATAAAGTAAAAAGTCCAGCAAATAACTCTACGCGTTTCGTCTGTTTGAACAGACTTCCTCAGGAGTGATGAAATGCTTCAAACCTTCTGAGTGCTTTGTCCTCCATTTATAGGTCCTCCCGCCGTTTTTTTCAAGCCGATTTCCCCCCATCAGCTGTCTCTGATCTCCTTTTTTACAGTCCGTGATAGTTTTCCATATATGGAGTTCCGGAGCGTCTCTGTGGAACGCACGTGCGTTCCACCAACCCGGAAACATCCACATCCATTTCGGCTGTGCGGAAGTAATCGGCTTTGCCGGACGCAGTGCATCCCGCTGGAACGCACGTGCGTTCCATTTCGCCCCCACGAAGATTGAGCAGTCATCATAAAGTAAAAATAAATAAAAAATACATGGTATTAGTAATTCATAGCACTGTTATTATTAACCAAATCAAAGGGTATATATAACAACTAGGATCACACTCTGAAGTGTGTTCCAGAGAGATAAGATACTCATGGCTTTTCATGATCTTAAAGTGATATCTGCATGAAAACTTATCACATATAGTGATTCAATATTGGTTAGTCACATCCATTATTCACAATCTATTCATAGAAGACATCATCCATATATAGTTGGAAGATGTCCAAAGTTAAATAAGATACATAAGATGGAACATCATAACATCACAACAAGATTCAAGTGAGGTACAAAAGTAAAAATAAAAATAAACATAAACATAAAAGATAGAATATAACAACTGGAATGAGTGCATAGTGGAGAGAACAGAGAGAGGGATTCTGGAATGTCAAATAAGCCTAGTAAAAATAGATAAAAATGGTAATAATAATAATAAAAAATAAGAAATAAAAAGAATAAATATGGAAATAAAATTAAAAATAAAAATAAAAATAAAAGTAAAAATAAAATAAAATAAAAATAAAAATGAAATAAAAATAAAAATAAATAAAAATAAAAATAAAAATAAGAAATGAAAAATAAAATAAATAAAAGTGAAAAAATAAAAAAAATTAAGAAAAAATTAAGAAAAAATAAAAAAAAAGATGTTATAAAAAAATGTTATAAAAAACAAACTAAATCAAAATCCACATTCAGCCCTAAGGGCTGAAGTGTTTTCAGCTTATGGATCCAGAATCCCTCCCTCTGTCTGAGTTTGTTCATAATATCCCCTCCTCTTACATCCAGATTCACCCGTTCGATAACAACCCAAGATAGATTGTGGGTTTTAAACGCTGGGCATGTATTGCAATGTGTGGGGACTGAGTGGTTCCTAACCCCCCTTCTTAATGTTGTTTAGGTGTTCCAAAAAGCGTATTTTTGCTTTTCGTCCTGTTCTTCCCACGTATTGTGCCCCGCAGCCGCAACTAAGGAGGTATACTACATTAGTGGATATGCATGTGATATGTCCCTTGATTTTAAATTCCTCTCCCGTTGTTGTGCTTTTAAAGGTTGAGACGTGACATGGCATGGATCTACAAGCTTTGCATTTTCCACATGTGAAGAAACCTTTTCTACTACTCTTTTCCTCCTTGGTTTTGTTAGGCGGTTTAAATAGACTAGGTGTTAAATGAGTTGAAAAGTTTCTCCCTTTTCTATAGATGACTTTCGGGATGTCTGGTAGTTGGCGTCTCAAAAATTCGTCCTGTTGTAAAATGGACCAATGTTTTTTAATTATTTTATTAATGTGAAAAGCTTTTGAATTATACTGTGTATTAAATGAAAATTCAAAGGGATTCTTTTTGTTGGGTGATTTTTTATGTTTATCCACCAAGAGGTCTCCCCTGTGGATATTTCTAATCTTTTGTACTTCAGTTTGTAATTGGTCCTTCTTGTAACCCTTTTCTACAAATTTTCTAGTCAGGAAATCTGCCTGTTCTATATATAGACTCTCATCTGAACAGTTTCGTCTCAATCTGGTGTATTGGCTCTTTGGAACTCCTGCGAGCCATTTGGGATGGTGTCCACTATCCGATTGGATGAAACTGTTCATATCCGTAGGCTTGAAGTATGTTTTAGTTCTAATCTTTAGATCTTCAATAAAGATCGTCAAATCCAGAAAATCTATAGTTATGTGGTTGAAAATGGGTGTGAACACCAATGAAAATGTGTTATTATTTAAGTATGAGAAAAAGTTTTCCAATTGTTCATCAGATCCTTTCCAGATTACAAGGATGTCATCGATGTACCGACGCCAGAGCACCAGGTTTGCCCCAAACGGACTATCGGCCCAAATGAAGGCCCTCTCCCAATAGTCCATGAATATGTTGGCATAACTAGGGGCAAATAGACAAAAGTGGAAACCACCCAGAATACGTATAATAGATAGAATACAAAAGGACAACCTGATATAGGTCAAATTTCCTTGAATGGAATCTGTGTGAAAATTAAAAAAACTTTCATAGCGTAAAAAAGTAAATATAAGTGGTGTTTAAAGTGAGATTAGAAATGCACTCACAAACAAACGATTATTCAGGCCTTTCACCCTCTCAGGGGTAGTGTGATGAGCAAAGAAGTCCTCCGACACGATATATGTGGATGTAAAAAATGCAATATAGTGAAGTATGTTTAGAAATATATAAATTCACATTTATTCATTGCACTTACAAATTAGCAGCATAAAAAAGGCATCTCTCCATAAACATATGGAACTCCTGGTGGTGGTAGTCGAGTATCCACAATCCAGAGTCAGGGAGAAGATACAGCATTCAAATAAAAGTAAATAAAAACAAATATAAGTACATAAGAAGTACTATAATATCCAACGCGTTTCGTCCTATTGGATGTCGGACTTCTTCAGGGATAATTGTGGATCCACTTCTGAGGGTTTTTATACCATTCAACATCATCTTCTTGATCCGGTACACATGTAATCAAACATGCGTTTCACTGTGAGCCGCAGAAATCCAGCGCGGAATACAAGGAGCTTCTCAAACAGTTCCGGGTAATAGTGCGCATGCGCGTAATGAACGCGCATGCGTCAACTGAAAAGACCGTTGCCTGTAGGGGACAAAAGGCATAGAAAGGCGAAAAAACGCCTGAGAACAAAACCGAGCACATTTTGCTAGAAAATCTAATAAAGTGGCAAAATTGCCTATATTATTACAGTATACACTCTAGATATATCTCTGCATCTCAATATATATACACATTTTATTTGTATTACGAACATGAGCACAACATTAATATATTGCATAATATATAATATATATACACAACCATATGTAAATATAAGGTTATAAGGTTATAAATAGGGATGGATTTAAAATCCAACTAATATGGACCAAATTAAAGGATCATGTGGCTCCATAATAAGTTGTTTGTGTGCAGGATTAATGAATGTAAATTTAATTATAGGGTTCTTATATGTGAAACAGAGAGTTGAGCTCAATTAAAGGGCCATATTTAACCCATCATATGTTATTGGTGTGCAAGGAATTATGGATGTAGATTAAATTGATTATAGGGCTTCCTATAAGTGAATCGGAAAATTAAACTATAGTGAGTCTTAAACATAAAAAATAAACATAAAAAATATAAAAAATATAAAAAATATATATATTCCATATATTTACATATAGGTTAACATATACATATAAGCAAAGAAAAACCATGGCATCTTATTGAAGAGACCTCGACAACGAAGAGAACCCTTAAGGAAAAATGATTAGATGAGACCTTGTAAATCTATTTCTTGGTTAAGTCCCACATTTAAGGTTTTTAGATTGAAAATCCACCAAGCCTCCTTCCTAATTAACTCCTGTAGTTTGTCTCCACCTCTCCATCCTAGTTGAACTGAGTCTATTCCATAAACTTGCAGAGTGTTCCAAGAGAATGAGGGACAAGAATTACAGTGTCTTGGTACACTATGGTCAATTTTATTTTTGCGTATGTTGTTGTGGTGTTCCAATATTCTGATGTGTAACTTTCTGAATGTGCGTCCGACATATTGGGCACCACAGCCACATTGCAATAAATAGATTACAAAAGTAGAGGAACAATGAATATAGTTTTTTATTTTATATGTTTTTTTCTTGTATGTACCAGTGAAATCTTGGATTTTCCTTTTGAGGTGTGTACAAGTAGAACAGTGGCCACAGCTGTAAAACCCTTGTACTTGGGTCTTAAGAAAGTTGTTACAAGAAGGAGTGATAGGTAATAGACTGGGTGCCAATTTGTTCTTTAGATTGCTAGATTTTTTATAAATTACTGTAGGAAAATCTGGTAATACATCTTTTAAGATCTCATCTCTCTTTAAGATGTACCAATGCTTTTTAAGGATTTTTTCTACCTGTCTAGCTTGGGAATTATATTGTGTGACAAACGCAAATTCAAATTTGTTATTAGTATCTTTATTGTTGCTATTATTTTTTCCTCTATCTGTATTGTCACTTTTCTCCTTATTTTTATTTTTCCATCTGAATCTATTTTTTATTTTTTGCTCAGCTGTTAATAGTTCCAGACCCTCTTCATTCTTGTTAGTTAGCAATAATGATCTGTCAGAATTTAATATTTCAGATTTAGATGTCTCCATTTTTTGCACATTATACCCTTTGTCAGTATATCTTTGTTGTACAATCTTAGACTGTTCTAGGAACATGTGGTTGTCTGTACAGTTCCTTCTGAGCCGGGTAAATTGGCTCTTAGGAATGTTGGAGAGCCATGTAGGATAATGAGTACTGGAGTTCTCGATGGCTGTGTTGCAGTCTGTGGGCTTAAAATACGTCTTGGTTTTTAGTTGATTTTGTTCTACATATATAGTTAAATCCAAGAAATTTATAGTGGAATTACTGGATACCGAAGTGAATTTTAAATTATATTCATTGTCGTTAACTTGGCCCAAAAATAAATCAAGGTCTTCTGTAGAACCATCCCAGATGATCAGGACATCGTCGATGAAGCGCCGCCACAGGACCAAACCACCCCCATCATGGTCCGCCAACTTGATGTGCTGGCGTTCCCAATGGGACACATACAAGTTGGCAAAACTGGGGGCGAATTTTGTTCCCATGGCGACGCCGCACCGCTGAAGAAAAAACTGACCATTGAACCAGAAAAAGTTTCTGGCGAGTACGAATTGAATACAACTCACCAGAAACTCAATCTGGGCATCCTCTAAAACTTGTGGTGATCTAAGGGTATCTTGAATGCAAGCAATACCTTTCGCGTGGGGAATGTTAGAGTATAGGGCTGTAATGTCTGCTGTCGCTAGAATATAAGAGGATTTCCACTCTATAGATTGTAAATCTTGCAGAATATGCCTAGTGTCTTTGATAAAAGTATAGTGTAATGGGACATAAGGCTGTAAAAATAAATCCACATATTCTGATAATTTGCATGACAAGGAATTGATTCCGCTGATAATGGGACGTCCTGGGGGTTTGGGTCCAGGACGTCCCATTATCAGCGGAATCAATTCCTTGTCATGCAAATTATCAGAATATGTGGATTTATTTTTACAGCCTTATGTCCCATTACACTATACTTTTATCAAAGACACTAGGCATATTCTGGGGTTTGGGTCCAGGACGTCCCATTATCAGCGGAATCAATTCCTTGTCATGCAAATTATCAGAATATGTGGATTTATTTTTACAGCCTTATGTCCCATTACACTATACTTTTATCAAAGACACTAGGCATATTCTGCAAGATTTACAATCTATAGAGTGGAAATCCTCTTATATTCTAGCGACAGCAGACATTACAGCCCTATACTCTAACATTCCCCACGCGAAAGGTATTGCTTGCATTCAAGATACCCTTAGATCACCACAAGTTTTAGAGGATGCCCAGATTGAGTTTCTGGTGAGTTGTATTCAATTCGTACTCGCCAGAAACTTTTTCTGGTTCAATGGTCAGTTTTTTCTTCAGCGGTGCGGCGTCGCCATGGGAACAAAATTCGCCCCCAGTTTTGCCAACTTGTATGTGTCCCATTGGGAACGCCAGCACATCAAGTTGGCGGACCATGATGGGGGTGGTTTGGTCCTGTGGCGGCGCTTCATCGACGATGTCCTGATCATCTGGGATGGTTCTACAGAAGACCTTGATTTATTTTTGGGCCAAGTTAACGACAATGAATATAATTTAAAATTCACTTCGGTATCCAGTAATTCCACTATAAATTTCTTGGATTTAACTATATATGTAGAACAAAATCAACTAAAAACCAAGACGTATTTTAAGCCCACAGACTGCAACACAGCCATCGAGAACTCCAGTACTCATTATCCTCCATGGCTCTCCAACATTCCTAAGAGCCAATTTACCCGGCTCAGAAGGAACTGTACAGACAACCACATGTTCCTAGAACAGTCTAAGATTGTACAACAAAGATATACTGACAAAGGGTATAATGTGCAAAAAATGGAGACATCTAAATCTGAAATATTAAATTCTGACAGATCATTATTGCTAACTAACAAGAATGAAGAGGGTCTGGAACTATTAACAGCTGAGCAAAAAATAAAAAATAGATTCAGATGGAAAAATAAAAATAAGGAGAAAAGTGACAATACAGATAGAGGAAAAAATAATAGCAACAATAAAGATACTAATAACAAATTTGAATTTGCGTTTGTCACACAATATAATTCCCAAGCTAGACAGGTAGAAAAAATCCTTAAAAAGCATTGGTACATCTTAAAGAGAGATGAGATCTTAAAAGATGTATTACCAGATTTTCCTACAGTAATTTATAAAAAATCTAGCAATCTAAAGAACAAATTGGCACCCAGTCTATTACCTATCACTCCTTCTTGTAACAACTTTCTTAAGACCCAAGTACAAGGGTTTTACAGCTGTGGCCACTGTTCTACTTGTACACACCTCAAAAGGAAAATCCAAGATTTCACTGGTACATACACGAAAAAAACATATAAAATAAAAAACTATATTCATTGTTCCTCTACTTTTGTAATCTATTTATTGCAATGTGGCTGTGGTGCCCAATATGTCGGACGCACATTCAGAAAGTTACACATCAGAATATTGGAACACCACAACAACATACGCAAAAATAAAATTGACCATAGTGTACCAAGACACTGTAATTCTTGTCCCTCATTCTCTTGGAACACTCTGCAAGTTTATGGAATAGACTCAGTTCAACTAGGATGGAGAGGTGGAGACAAACTACAGGAGTTAATTAGGAAGGAGGCTTGGTGGATTTTCAATCTAAAAATCTTAAATGTGGGACTTAACCAAGAAATAGATTTACAAGGTCTCATCTAATCATTTTTCCTTAAGGGTTCTCTTCGTTGTCGAGGTCTCTTCAATAAGATGCCATGGTTTTTCTTTGCTTATATGTATATGTTAACCTATATGTAAATATATGGAATATATATATTTTTTATATTTTTTATATTTTTTATGTTTATTTTTTATGTTTAAGACTCACTATAGTTTAATTTTCCGATTCACTTATAGGAAGCCCTATAATCAATTTAATCTACATCCATAATTCCTTGCACACCAATAACATATGATGGGTTAAATATGGCCCTTTAATTGAGCTCAACTCTCTGTTTCACATATAAGAACCCTATAATTAAATTTACATTCATTAATCCTGCACACAAACAACTTATTATGGAGCCACATGATCCTTTAATTTGGTCCATATTAGTTGGATTTTAAATCCATACCTATTTATAACCTTATAACCTTATATTTACATATGGTTGTGTATATATATTATATATTATGCAATATATTAATTTTGTGCTCATGTTCGTAATACAAATAAAATGTGTATATATATTGAGATGCAGAGATATATCTAGAGTGTATACTGTAATAATATAGGCAATTTTGCCACTTTATTAGATTTTCTAGCAAAATGTGCTCGGTTTTGTTCTCAGGCGTTTTTTCGCCTTTCTATGCCTTTTGTCCCCTACAGGCAACGGTCTTTTCAGTTGACGCATGCGCGTTCATTACGCGCATGCGCACTATTACCCGGAACTGTTTGAGAAGCTCCTTGTATTCCGCGCTGGATTTCTGCGGCTCACAGTGAAACGCATGTTTGATTACATGTGTACCGGATCAAGAAGATGATGTTGAATGGTATAAAAACCCTCAGAAGTGGATCCACAATTATCCCTGAAGAAGTCCGACATCCAATAGGACGAAACGCGTTGGATATTATAGTACTTCTTATGTACTTATATTTGTTTTTATTTACTTTTATTTGAATGCTGTATCTTCTCCCTGACTCTGGATTGTGGATACTCGACTACCACCACCAGGAGTTCCATATGTTTATGGAGAGATGCCTTTTTTATGCTGCTAATTTGTAAGTGCAATGAATAAATGTGAATTTATATATTTCTAAACATACTTCACTATATTGCATTTTTTACATCCACATATATCGTGTCGGAGGACTTCTTTGCTCATCACACTACCCCTGAGAGGGTGAAAGGCCTGAATAATCGTTTGTTTGTGAGTGCATTTCTAATCTCACTTTAAACACCACTTATATTTACTTTTTTACGCTATGAAAGTTTTTTTAATTTTCACACAGATTCCATTCAAGGAAATTTGACCTATATCAGGTTGTCCTTTTGTATTCTATCTATTATACGTATTCTGGGTGGTTTCCACTTTTGTCTATTTGCTATACATTTCCACAGGTGGTTGTGAAGTTCACCTGGAGCTATCACAGTATACGTGTATTTTCTTAGTGTATATACTTTGTTTCTTTGTTTTAATAACTAGGGGCAAACCTGGTGCCCATAGCCGTACCCTTGATCTGTAGAAACAATTTGTCATTGAACATAAAGAAATTATGTGTCAGAATAAACTCAATGGCCTCAAGTAAAAACAACCTAAAGTCAGAATCCACAGTATCATCTCCCTCTAGATTCTTTTTCACTGCTTCTAGTCCTTGATTGTTGTCTATCACTGAATACAAAGAGCTCACATCCAGAGTAATCCAGATGTAATCTTTCTGCCATTCAATGGATTCTAGTTCTTGTAAAAGATGTTTAGTATCTTTTAGGTAAGATTTAGCAGTTTGGGCATATTTTTGTAACGAGTGATCCATGAATTGGGATAACTTAGATGTAAGAGAATCGATTCCACTGATTATAGGTCTTCCTGGTGGGTTTGTTTTTGACTTGTGTACTTTCGGAAGAAAGTAAAATGTGGGGATCCTTGGGTGTTCTTGAAAAAGGAACTTATATATGTTGGTATTAATTATATCTTTGGTCAAAGCCTTGTCCAAGCCTTGTTCCAGCGGGATGCACTGCGTCCGGCAGAGCCGATTACTTCCGCACAGCCGAAATGGATGTGGATGTTTCCGGGTTGGTGGAACGCACGTGCGTTCCACAGAGACGCTCCGGAACTCCATATATGGAAAACTATCACGGACTGTAAAAAAGGAGATCAGAGACAGCTGATGGGGGAAAATTGGCTTGAAAAAAACGGCGGGAGGACCTATAAATGGAGGACAAAGCACCCAGAAGGTTTGAAGCATTTCATCACTCCTGAGGAAGTCTGTTCAAACAGACGAAATGCGTAGAGTTACTTGCTGGACTTTTTACTTTATTTGATTTTACTTGATTTTATATATTTTTTTGTTATCTTGCCTGAGATTTCCATAAGGACTTCGTTACTCTGCATTGTCTGGACGACAGATTTGTATTGATGGGCCTTTTTACATCTTTTATGCTGTAAGTGCAACCATTAAAGCAATTTATACTTTTTCAAATAGTGCTATACTATGCTATCTTTCATTTTTTGCATGTAATGTCCATCACTTCAACAACGGGAGATCCATGAGAATCTACATATTTTGATGGGCTTGAAAACAACCATAATCTTGTGAGTGTGACACATAAACAAGGGGCACTTCATTATATGAACGTTAATCCCCTATGAGCGTATTTTCTTTTGTATTTTTTTGGTATAGGTATATCTCGCTTCATTTCCAGTTATGCCATGTGTCATAATTGAAGCGAGATTTATCCCATGAAACAGGTCCATAAGCATGATCAAACAATCGATAATATTTGGGGTTTCAAAGAATGATTTTTGAAACTATGTGACCCTAACATTTTATTGAACAACCCCCCCCCCCCCCCAACAACATTATTTTCTATTAAATACCATTAACTCCCAAGCTGTTTATGAAGGTGATTTTTCTCTAGTGTTGTTTTGAAGTCCCCAGAATCAAGACACCAGAGAAAAAATAAGTTTGACTATGGGACAGGCATGTTAAATCTGGAGAGCGCAGCCAGATTTCACAGTCAGGAGATTTGGAGACCTTTTTAGAAAGATCTCATTTTCATGGGGAGCCCTTATCAGAGGTTGACTACAGACCTTTAACATCAAGGACTGACTAAACTTGAAACCACACCAACCACATTGAGACAACAAAATGTGAATGTGATAGCAAACTTCAACTATATTATTTAATATTAATTTAATGTAAAGGGCGAGTAATAAATCACAAAGTATATTGACCTAGGAATGCAATCATGTTGTTATCATCAAGTTCCTGTATATACTAGCTGATGTCCATTCTTCAAGTATAATTACTTCCTCTTTGCTAAAAAGTTCTACTTTACATTGTTTGTCCATCATTAGTCAATGACAAACATATTCTCTCTATGTATAATGGGATCTATGCGCCATATACTGAATAGTGAATTGAAAAACAAGTTTTAAATTCAAGGCTAAAATAGTTTAATAATCTATTTCTGCCTAACTAACGTGGTAAGGTAGGAGTCCAAAATCCAGGCTGTCTACATTAGAGACAGTTGCGAGGTCCATAGAAGTGATATGCATGACATTCTTCTCTATGTAAGTTGGGCTACAGTTTGTTAATGTTTAAGATGCTAGTTATGGAAGTTAAGTAATGTTGTGGCCTCTGCTCTACTTATGTTGCTGATTTATGTTATTGGAGTGGCAGGAGACATGGGTGCATGTGGGATCAGCAATAAAAGTTGTTATTTAAAAGATTTTGTGTTCTCAGTGCGTACACTGTTTTGGTGATTATTTTTGGCTAAATGATGTCATGTCCTAAAGCTTGCAGGACCACAGCTATGACATGCAAACGTGGCAATGAAAGAATAGAGTGCAGGCAAAACGTAAAACATTGTTTGGTATGATTGCATGGAGCAGTATTTTTACAGTCATCAAAAAAAATAAAATGAAAAGGTATACTTACATTTGAATTGTTCTGTTCATCTGGTTTTCTCAGCAGGATACCACAATACTAAACACCTAAATGCTAGGCATGTAATGTTGTCTATCCAGTTATATTATAATGGCAATAATAAAATATATATTACCGTATATACTCGAGTATAAGCCGACCCGAATATAAGCCGAGGCCCCTAATTTTATCCCAAAAAACTGGGAAAACTTATTGACTCGAGTATAAGACTAGGGTGGGAAATGCAGCAGCTACTGGTAAATTTCTAAATAAAATTAGATCCTAAAAAAAATATATTAATTGAATATTTATTTACAGTGTGTGTATAATGAATGCAGTGTGTGCGTATGTGTGTGTGTATGAGTGCAGCGTGTGTGTATGAATGCAGTGTGTGCATGAATGCAGTGTGTGTGTGCATGAATGCAGTGTGTGAATGCAGTGTGTGCAGGGCCGGTGCAAGGATATTTGCCGCCGTAGGCAAAAAATTTTTTGCCGCCCCCTCCCCCCCCATATGTCCTGACTTCCCCTTCTCCTCCCTCAGTGGTCCTTACCTCCCCACCCCCGTGTTCCTTCACTCCCCCCCCCAGTGGTCCTGACTCACCCCTCCCCTAGTGGTCCTTACCCTCCCCTCCCCTAGTGGTCCTTACTTCCCCCTCCCCTCCCATAGTGGTCCTTATCCCACCCCCTCCCTCTCATAGTGGTCCTTATCCCCCTTCTCCCTCCCATAGTGTTCCTTATCCCCCCCATCCCTCCCATAGTGGTCCATATACCCCCCCCTCCCATAATGGTCCTTATACCCCCCCCCTCTCTCCCATAGTGGTCCTTATCCCACCCCCTCCCATAGTGGTCCTTATACCCCCCCTCCCTCCCATAGTGGTCCTTATACCCCCCTCCCTCCAATAGTGGTCCTTATCCCCCCCCTCCCTCCCATAGTGGTCCTTATCCCCCCTCCCTCCCATAGTGGTCCTTATAACCCCCTCCCTCCCATAGTGGTCCTTATCCCCCCCTCCCTCCCATAGTGGTCCCTATACCCCCCTCCCTCCCATAGTGGTCCTTATACCCCCCCTCCCTCCCATAGTGGTCCTTATCCCCCCCTCCCTCCCATAGTGGTCCTTACCCCCCCCTCCCTCCCATAGTGGTCCTTACCCCCCCCCTCCCTCCCATAGTGGTCCTTATACCCCCCTCCCTCCCATAGCGGTCCTTATACCCCCCTCCCTCCCATAGTGGTCCTTAACCCACCCCCTCCCTCCCATAGTTGTCCTTATACCCCCCCCCCCTCCCATAGTGGTCCTTATACCCCCTTTTTTTTTTTCTTTTTTTTTTAATTCTTTATTTTTTCGTGCCTTTATGCGTAACAGTTATGCGAGCGGTGCCCCAAAGGCATTCCATTCGCTAGGGTAGTTTACAATCATTACAATAGGGCATGGTAAGAACACGTGCACATTTTTGTTGTTATAAAGCGATCATAAGCAGCGTTAAGGCAATAGCGTGGTTAAACGTGTGAACATCCTATGTAGTAGGCTAGTCATTGCTGCGGTGCAAACTTGTCTGTAACCGTAACGTATGTGTCACCTAAATGTGCCAAGATGTGGCAAGATATTTTGTGTAATAGCTAGCGGGTGCAGCAAAAGAGAATATATGTGATTATGCGGTAGGGCAATATATGTCCTGAGCGTATAATTTGCAGAGCTTATCCTGGTGTATTTGGATGCGTAACCTACTGCAGTGGTAGGGTATGTTGTACCTGATCGCTGCTTCTTCGCTCACTCCCCCGCGGCTACCCAGGGCCGGGGTGGGGAGGGGGGGAAGGAGCCCTGCGGGGTTCAAGATGTATATGAGCATGTAGTAAGGCGTAAGAGGTGCCGGTATGTGCGCTCACATTATTGAGCTGTAGTGGTCGGACAATTAGAGAAAACAGTAAAAACGGCAATGAAATCAACAGTAAAACAATAATAAAGTCCTCTGTAAACCAATATTAAAGTCATCTGGGAGGCAGGAGTGACGTTTAGTACATCATGGTGCCACGCAGCCATAGCTGAGTGTCGTACTGTCCAGGTCGGTGTGGACCACGGTTGGAGGGTCACCCGAGCCTTCTCAAGTGCCTGTAACCTCAGCGAGGGCCTGTCTAGGTCGTCGTGGTACAAATGTCTTGGTGCGCTCTGGGTCCCATCTGTGTGGCTGGCTTGGGTTCTCCTGGGGTGCCGGTCCAGGCTTGGCCTCTTGGGGTATTCCCAGGACGTGGTGCAGGTCTCTTGCGTTTTGAAGCGAGTGGACCACAAATTTGTCTTCTCCCTTCAGGACTATAAGCGAGCGATCAAGGCGCCATCTGTATTTAATGTCCCTTTGCCTGAGAAGGGCAGTGAAGGGTTTCAGCGATCCCCGCCATGCTAGTGTGCCACCCGTTAAGTCGGCAAAGAAAGTTAAAGAGTGACCCTCGAAAGTGACCTGGGTTCTATTTTTAAGCGCTGCTTGGAGTATGGCCTTATCTTTGCGGTGGTGGAAGCGGACTATAAGGTCCCGGGTTGCGGTGGTCGGGGCTCTAGCCGGTTTCGGGACCCTGAATACAGATTCGATGGGGATAGCCTTGGATTGTTTCGGCGTGAGTATTTCTGTCAGGAGTCTGCGGGCAAAATGCGGCAGCTCCTCTGCCGGTATATCTTCCGGCAGCCCCCGTACCTTTATATTAGTGGCTCTGCGCTCCTCTTCGGCAGCGGCGAACCGTCGGTCATAGTCCTCATTTTTGCGCTGTAGGATGGTGATCTCCGCTTGCATTGCGGTGATGTGTGCATCTCGCGCCGCAGAGGCGTCCTCCAGGGTTCCCAGCCTTCCAGTTATGCCCTGTAGTTCAGCGCGTAGGGTAGCCATGTCCGCCTGTAGGGTGGTCTGGAGGCCTGCTAGCAGGGTTTTAAGCACTGAGGTAGTCACCGGAGCGTTGTCCGGGTCTGGAGGCTTTGTCCCCGGTTTAGGTAGGTGTGTAGTAGTCGGCATGTCTTCTTCCTGGTAGAAGTCGTCCGAGTAATCGGAGTATGTGTCCGCGTGGTCGGCCATTTTGGGCCTTGCTGCCTCACGAGCCTGTCTCCACAGGGCCCCAATGTCTTGGCTCTGTCTCGGCTGGTCGGGTTTTGCTTTTTTCGTTTTACGCCCCATATCAGTTTCGCCGTCTTTTTCTGCCACTTGTGGTATTTTGGGGATGAAATAGAGGGCTGTATTAGCTAAAGATTTGCTTTTTTCGCGGGAGCTTCAGCTTCAGGCGACTTCTCCGCTTCGTGGCTTGGCTCCGCCCCATATATACCCCTTTTTTTATTATTAATTTTTTTTTATTATTTTATTTCTTATTTTATTTATATATTTTTTTTTTCGTCCCCCCTCCCTGCTTGATATATGGCAGGGAGGGGGGCTCTCCTTTCCTGGTGGTCCAGTGGCAGTTCAGTGGGGGGAGAGGGGGGCTGGCAGAGCTGTACTTACCTTTCCTGCAGCTCCTGTCAGCTCTCTCCTCCTCTGCGCCGTCCGTTCTGCTCTTCTGTCAGCTCACAGTGTAAGTCTCGCGAGAGCCGCGGCTCTCGCGAGACTTACACTGGGAGCTGACCGAGGTGCTGAACGGACGGCGCGGAGGAGGAGAGAGCTGACAGGAGCTGCAGGAAAGGTAAGTACAGCTCTGCCAGCCCCCCTCTCCCCCCAGTCTGTATTATGGCAATGCAAATTGCCATAATACAGACTCTGACTCGAGTATAAGCCGAGTTGGGGTTTTTCAGCCCAAAAAATGGGCTGAAAAACTCGGCTTATACTCGAGTATATACGGTATATTTATGCAATTTAAATGAATAGTTTGGTATACCTCCCAATAATACCTGCCCACCATCAAGGACGGGGCTTGGCAGGTTTATCACCTATAACGTGAGTAGTGATGACTTGAGGATTAACTTTGTAAATTAATGACAGTAGGATGTAGTTGAGCTTGAAACCTGGTACTGAATTAGGGATTTCACCTAACTTGACTATTTTAGCCTACATTTTGCAAGTTTAGTAAATAGACTCCACAGGGGTTAGTACAATAATTGGTAAGACTAATTTTTGAGCAAAAAACACTCATTCATTCTTTTTTCCTTTTGTTCAAACTGTTATTTTTGATACAAGATGTAAATATAGTCTTACAGTACGGATAAACCGTAGCTGACTAGCATTAGCAAGAAGGGATGCAGGCCAAAGGTGCATGGGATACCCTAGGAGTTGGTCAAATTGTCTGAAAACAGTTTGTCTTAGAACTGGGGGTTGGTCTACACAGCCTGATAACATCATAGAAACTACAACGACATGTTACGTTACAGTGGATAGACTTCTCCTTTAAATATTGGGGGTTAACCCTGCTTTTTACTCTTTGTGTTACAATACCCCACTCCCTCTAGAATGTAAGCTCATTAAGCAGGGCCCTACACCTCTCTGTTCCTCTACGTCCAGTTGTCTGGTTACAATTACATGTCTGTTAGTCCACCCATTGTACAGCGCTTCGGAATCTGATGGCGCTAGAAAAATAATAAAATAATAATAATAATGTCAGAGAGCATATTTATCACCAGCAGAACAATCACCACTTCTTTATTAAGGAAGCCCACAATTAATGAGGGGTTCACGTTTTTTATTATTTTTGTTAAAAAAAAGTAATATTTTCAAGGGGTATTTAGGTATATTTTACTATAACTTGGTTAGATGAAAATAATGTTAACATTATAAAAACTATTGATTAAACAGCATCATCTGATCTTTCACTCCCAGAGGTGGTATCACAGCACATCAAGCACATCAGTGGATGAGACACAGACAGGAAAAAGGTAGAAATATAGCAGACGGAGGAGGATGGGCAGACATTGTTTGTTAGTCACCAAGGCTCACAAAATTGAGTTAGCCACTGGAAAATAAAGTGTTCAGTGAATTTTTTTTTAAAATGCATTAAAATAAAATGGATAGTCCTTTTTACTTCTGTACATTTTTTTTTTAATTTCTCTCTTGTCTTATTTTTAAATACAATAAGATATTATTTTTGCCTCCAGACCTGACACTCTCTAGGTGTAAATAGATCCAGTTAGTGAACAAAAGAAATGGAATTAAAGTATGGATCATGTTATATTCAGGAAATAAAACAAAATCAACTGTATCTCATGTGAACAGTACAATATATGATATATAAATACTCCGTTGAAATTACAAGAAAATGTGTCAGTACAATTTAGAAAGAAGAAATACTTTTTTTTTTGTTTAAAATTCACTTGATTTTAGAATGTTCTGCAATACATGACAAGAGGATATAGATTTAATCCATATTTAAAATGACCTGTGTCAGCTTTTAAAATGTGTGAGAAATGGATTTTCTGTTATCTCTTTGAGGTCTTGTGTTACCTTTCCGCTTCACTAAGATATTTGTCTTCCATAAAGTGTAACCCCTTATACAATTTAAAGATGTTTGATTTCCGGCAGCGTTCACCCAATCCAGAACCTACGGACCTAGGGTTTTACTGCTATAGACCCAGCTATTCAAATATGTACCATACACCACACACACCCCGGTCAGCAAACTTTGGAAGAATGGGGTTAGATCTCTCTTTTGGTGTCTGGTTGACTTTGCATCATGGGAAAAAACAAAGCATTGGAAGGAGAAAGCGGCAAATAGCGACTGTTCAGAGCAAATCAGTATGTTTAGGTGGTTTTTTTATCTTGATCCATAATTTAAGACATGCAGAAAAATGCTGAAACTATAAAACATTTGTTTGCACAACTGTTTATTTTGTTATATAAATTAAGAAAGTGTTAAACCTTTAGGGAGGTAATACCCTGATCTATTCTAGGCCATCCAATAGCCCTGATTATGGTCGGACAGTACCTATTTCAGCTCTCCTGATTTTCTGTTCCCAAAAAGCACAGCCTTAGTGCATCATGAGATACTTTCGCACTATACTAATGGCACTAAAACCATGCAGAAACCCTGCATTGTGTGTCTATAGTGGGATGAACTGAGTGATTGGCATTCATATCAGGCTGGCCTGTTTATCCTTTCGACGGATCTGCCTCATTTCTGCACCTTTCCGCCGCTTCACGTGGTGATAGAGACACAAATCGCATCACTGGCCTTCTTATCATTTTGCAGGGTATGATCTATACATTAAAACTACTTCCTTAATCTAAAGTTGTTTTGATGCTTAGAGTATCACTTTAAAGAGGAAATGTTATCTTATAGACTGAATGAAGAGCCAACTCTACTGTATTTATAGAGGAGGAGTACAGTGCTTCCTTTCTCTCCATATTTAAGAAAACAAATTAGGGCTCTGTTCAGGAATTTTTTTTCACAGCTAGACAGGATGTTCTTGCCAAGGGATGCTTAATCGGTTAGTTAGTTGTGGCTAAACACTTTTGTGTGTGTGCGTTCCTAACATGACCAGAGGTTTGATAAATTGAAGAAAAACACGTATTGCCCACTTCCTTGTACCCACGCTGCAGAAACGTAGTGTAAGATCCTAATCTCAGCAGAAGCGGTAAGGGATAAGTATAGGCAATGTATGCAAATGGTTCCAAATTACTCACAGACGCTTCAGTAGCTTTCAACACAAATATAATTTATAGTGTCTTGAATAGGAGCAATGTTCTTTCACTTTTACCTTACGGCAGAGGGTGCTTCTCACGTGACTGCACATCTAGGCTGCTTATTTAGGAAACCTTCTCCCAGGGGGTATTAAAAAAGATCTCTTGTGGTTCCACTTTGTACAATATCGTGTAAATAATGAAAGTCTGGTCATACGTTTCAATATTGTTTAATGTGTTGAGAGATCAAGGAACCGTCAATACCAGAGAGGTGTTAGTTCCACTTTAAGTTATAATAAATGGGTCAGATAGTACATAGTAAATAGAGGAGAAACAAAACAATGTTTCTGCTCTTCTCTTTTGATTTGTCTGCTCTAACTGTGCCTTGACTGAAATGTGATGTCAATAACTAGGATCCTGCTGGGTGCATTGAAAGAGTTCTGCATGGTCCACCCTTAGCAGTCCAGCCTGCTTGATTGGCAGGCAGCCTAGCATGAATTCACACTTGTTACACAATGTTACACTGTGT